>NW_012101299.1:2224534-2234498 GCF_000951045.1 Mandrillus leucophaeus
AATTTTTTTAAGTGAAACAAAACCAGTGATGCTGAGACTGAGTTGGCAGGCTGGGAAGGAAGACCTGGAAGTGCGTGTGGGCTCCCTGGGGAGTGCTCCTGGCTGGGTGCAGTCTCGGGTGGCAGGGCTGGGCGGAGGTGTTTCAGGATTTGATGGAAATCTTTGGCCTTGAGCTCTCCTCCCCTACCTCAGAGGCCAAGGCCTTCCCTCCACTGGCTGAAGCTGGTTCAGCTCTGCCCATCCATCCAAGCCTGCGAAGTACTCACGGGGGGCTGCTAGTGCTGCCTGCGCAGGCTGGGGCCAGATGGGGACACTTTGTGGGGGCTGGCCAGCCAGGTACTGCAAGCAGCTGCTAGATTATTCCAACCCCTTTCTGTGTTCCAGACACCAGCAGGGGCTGGGGAGGCCGAGAGCTACGGTACAGCTTCGGAGAGAACCTTGGAGGTGTTCACAGTCCTCCTGCTTCCCAGGAGGGGCACCCAGGTTTAGTTCCAGCCTAGCCTCTTTTCCCGTGCCCCCCTCTCTGGGGGGTGTCTGGTCTGCGGAGCAGGGTCCAGATCCGCTTGTCTCCACGCTTCTCAACACCCCCCTCCACTGCCTGCTGCTCGGCTTCTCAGCAGTGGTGGGTGCTGGAGGTGGACTGGGCCGTCTCCCCAGTCCTGCTCACCTGGTGGGGAATCCCCACCTGATTGTGACTTTACCCATCTGCATCAGCTTCCTGGCGTTGCCTTAGCAAAGTGCCACACACCGGGGGCCCACACAACAGGAATGTGTTCTCTCACAGGACCGGAGTCCAGAGTCCAGGCGTGGGCAGGGCCCTCCCCGTCCTGTCGGCCTCCGCTGTCGCCAGGAACCCTTGCTCTCTGGACTCAGAAGTGCAGCATCCCGAGGCCACCTCTGACTTCATCTTGTGGCTCCCGCATGCTGTGTGTCTGCCCTTCCCTCCTGGCTCCTGAGGGAGAGCACTGGGAGAACGGTGGGGATGCTGGATGGCTGCTCTCCCCACCGCTCAGTGTACCCCTGACGCCCTCCTGGGCCCTCACACCCTGGAGCACCCTGTCCCTGCATCTGTCCTGAACTAGAATCCAGGTCCAGCCAGGACTGCAGCACAGCAGCACCAACAAAGGGGGCGTGGGGACAATAAGTGGAGAAGCTTTGGGGCTCAGAAGAGAGGGGCTCCGGGAAACCCTCCATTGCTCATTTTGGCAGCATCTCCACTGAGTCTCTGGCTACATGCCGGGCAGCACATAGCCAGGACTTCAGGTTGTGTCCCCTGACTCGGAGTGGGGAAGGGGCAGGTGCTAGGCCTGCAAACCTCAGACCCCACGCCTGGCTCCGGCTCCGTCTATGGTGTTTTGGGAATTCACTTGGCCTCCAGGAATCTGCTCTCTCCTCTGTGAGATGGGAAGACCATTCTGTATCCTGAGTACCCGCTGGGCTGAAGATCAAACAAGATACAGGGTGTGTGAGTTCTAGGAGCAAGGCTGAGTGCCACTGTTATGGGGGAGGGGTCCTTGCTCCAGAGCTCCCAAGATGGTGGTGGGCGGCTTCCAAGATGGCCGCAAGCCTCTTGTTTTCTGACCTCGGGTTCTTGGCTTCACGGATTCCAAGGAATGAAACGTTGGGCCATGCGGTGAGGTTATAGCTCTATTAGAAGCTGTGGGTCACGGAAGGGAACTATGGAACGCAGCCACTAGTGTTCAGCTTGATTAGGACAAACCCAGGCACTTAGCTGTGCAGGAACAACGGCGAGCCTTTAGCCCGATTGGGAGCGGCAGTGGGTGCCTCGCGGGATCAGAAGCTCAGTGGACACCCTGCTGGATCTGGAGGGATGGAAGTCGGCAGCGGGTCTGCAACGGTGGCAAACAGCAGTGGTGGACAGCGAGCGAAAGCTCAGCTCGAGCCGTAACAAAACACAGACCAGAAGAGTGTGTGGTTGCAAGATTTAATAGAGTGAAAACAGAGCTCCCATACAAAGGGAGGGGACCCAAAGTGGGTAGCCCTTGCCAGCTTGAATGCCTGGGTTATATCCTGATCTTTGTCCCTCCCCCTGTACTCTCAGGCGATAGATGATTGGCTATTTCTTTACCTCCTGTTTTTCCCCAATTAGCATTTTAGTGAGCTCTCTTTACTACCTGATTGGTCGGGTGTGAGCTAAGTTGCAAACCCGGTGTTTAAAGGTGGATGCGGTCACCTTCCCAGCTAGGCTTAGGGATTCTTAGTCAGCCTAGGAAATCCAGTTAGTCCTGTCTCTCTCATCACCTGGGAGCTTTGGCTCTTTGGGTAGTTCTAAACAGCATCAAGGTGGAGACCAAGGTTATCTTTGGGGTCTCCACCCGCTGAAACCTGCCCCTACTTTCTAGTTCCTGCCAGGAAGACCCGGGTGATCAGCTTCCCTCAAAGCCCAGGGCAGAAGCACTCTGGTGGCCCCAGGTGCCTAGAGACAGGCAGAAGGGTGACGCCTGTGAGTCACTCCTCCACTTCCTCCAGAGACCAGACCGTTTTTGTTTGTTTTTTGAAAGTGTCAAAAAGCCACGAGCACAAAGCCCCTCCCTGGGCCGTGAGTCTGGGAATCTGGAACAGAAACAGAAGCTCTGAGCCCTGGGGACACCTTTCCTGGCACCGCTCCCCAGCCTCCTTCCAGCTCCAGGCTGAGAATGGCGTCTCTGTCTCTCCGTTCCTCCGTTCCTCCGAGGTCTGCCTCCACCCCAGTCACTGTGTGCCCCCATGTTGTGTTTCCCAGCCTATCCCTGATGTCAAATCCTGAAGGCTAGGCCTCTTGTCTCTGTATCCCCAGGACAACAGGGCCTTTCACAGGCCTGCAGGCAGCAGGTGCTTAACAAATGGGTGTGAATGCAACCCTGGTCACCTCTCTGTCCACGGGGATGAGGAAGCTCTCTGCTTTGCCTGGAAGTTGTATTCCAAAAAGACATGACATGGGGTAGCATTGAATCAAAGCATCCTTCCCACTCTCAACTCTATAGACAGGGACAAGAAGAGAAGTCTTGTGGCAATGAGGAAGAAAGAGATGTAGGTTAAAGTCCAGACAAGTTACCACGAACCCAGAACATTTAGGATTCCAGCTAGCATGTGCGGGGATCCAGACACTGCCATCAGAGGGGTGGTGCTGCAGATGGAAAACAGCTGGAACAGCCGGCTGCAAGCCCCTCCCTCTGCAGCCCTGGGAGATGACTCCTGTAAGCCGTCTCAGTCCCAAACCGCAGGGTGATGCCTCAGGCTGTGGGTAACATCCCAAGGCCATGATCTCAGATAGGACCCCTTTGCCTCCCAAAGAGTTTGCTGGGCTTTCCCCAGTCTTGGGTGGACGTGGATGGATGATCTTCCCTCCCTGCTAGAACCTTTATGCTTGCAGTTCACATGAACTTGAGCATGGATTTAATCATAGGGATGTAGGCCCGCAGCTGTGCAGACAGAGATGCTGCATGAACGCACGCCTGCAGAAATGACAGATGCCATAATTCAAACGCTTAGGCGACAGGCACAGGGGCCGGGCACTGTGTGCACACTTCCCACGTGCAACTAACTCCTTCGGTCCTCAGGACACATCTGTGAAGGTGGCCTGAGATCACCCCATTTTGCAGATGAGGAAACAGATGTGTGGAGGGCCTGGGACACACCAGGCCAGTGTCTGCCGGAGCGTGGGCTCTGCTGTGGGGATGAGGGGCAATCATGGGCCAAAGCCAAGGCCTTGCTCCTGGGGAATCCACTTAGCTTGACTGCTTGGTGGCCACCTCTGCCCATCTCCACCCAGGGGAATACGCACTGCAGGTCTTGTTGGGGGGGCAATCTGCACTCTGGGGGCAGATCCACATGGATCCTACGCCTCCAGCAGAAAGGCTGAGGGCAGCACTTGGGTGGCTGTGCCAGGAGGAACCCAGCCCAGGGAGAGGGCGTGTCCAGCTGGAGTCCTGGCTGCCAGGATCTAGGCAGTGGGGGGTTGGGCAGAGCCAGGTCTCATCACAGCATCTCTCAGGCAGGCCTTATCCTCTCATCCACAGAACAGGGCCACTAAAACCTTCCCTGTGGGGTTGTTGAGACGAACCAATTGGGGAAAATGGAGAGTGCTTTGGAAAGTTTGAAGCTGTGTACAATAGCCATCTGTTGTCCTCAAAGTGAGCGGTCCTTGGAGGCAGGCTTGCTACAACACAAACAACCTGGGGCAAAAGGTTTCAGTTGTTTAGACCAGAACGCACTGCCTTTCATTAGTGTGGGAAAGAGCTGGATCGGGAGTTAGACCACGTGAGCTTCAGCCTGTCAAAAGATGTTTTCAAGCAGCTTATTTTAAGGGTGCTTTTATAATAACTCATTAGCTCAAAATATTTGACATTTTATATCTGAAGATGGGACGAAGAGGTGCCTTCATCGGGTGGGAATCCTGGGGGTGTTGTTGTGGCTAAGGATGGTCTCTGATTCTCATTCATGTTCTGTCTTTCCTTCAGTCCACTCGTTTCTACAAACAACACATTCTTATTGGGACTGCACTTTTGGTCATAGAAAAGCCTTTTAATCTGAGGTTTCTGGGGCCATGTAGCCATTGGATGAAGAAGCGTTAGGTGGAGTTTATCTAAACTATAAAATAGATTAAAATTTTTTTAAACAAAGAACAGGCTAGCCTTTAGCAAGGGGAGAATTAGGATAAAAAAAGAAAGCATAGGCATCACCAGGGTGTGCCCGCTCTATGGCCGTAGGAACAAAAAGCAGACACTCCTCCAATCCCATCAGTTTCCGGAAGAAACTGAAGTCCTCAGTGGTCCAGTGAGCTACCTGAGAGCTGCTGACTCTCCCAGTCTTCCTGATTTCATCAGTCCACAGGCTTGTGCTAATGAGTCATACCTGCACATTTTTCAGTCCAGTTAGGAAGACAAAACCACTGACAAGAAGCACCAAGGAGAGGGCAAGGGCTCAGTGTCGTGGAGAGTGTGCCAGGTGGTAGGAGTTCCTGAAAGGGAGGGAAGCTCTGTGGAGGCTTGGCCTCTCCAAGGACTCAGAGGAGGGCAGGGTTTGACCAGAGAAGGCCTCCTCTGCACCTGTGCCCCATCCTTCTAGTCCGGACCTGCCGGGCTTTCCCTTGCAGGACCGGTGGCTCTCACAGTTGAAGACTGTAGAAGGTGCGTGCACTCCCCCTGCTCCTGTGGTCCTCCCAGCTCAGTGCCAGCATCCCTCCTGTGGTCTCTGTCAGCCCCAGCAGCTGCAGTGGTTCCCCCACCAGAAGGTTGGCTGCTGCCCTCAGTGGCTCCCAGAAGCCAAAGGCAGTCTGCAGCTGGCCTGAGCGAGCGTTCGGGGGTCCCCTACTAACCGGGTTCCCTGAGCCATTTCTGTGTGCAGACTGTGCTGTGTTCATTGTTGTCCAGCAGCGGGGCAGGTGGGCCAGGGCTGCTGTGACATCCTCCTGTCCCAGAGAAGGGGAAGAACGAAGCCCCAGGAAGCAGATGAGCTGCTGAAGGTCATGGGTGGCAGTGAGGCGAGCCCCTGGAACCCGAGGCCATGCCACGTCCTCTGGGGTCAAATGGGAGCAGGTAGGGAGGGACAGGCAGCACTGACCCACACCTTGGAAAGTGTGTCTCTTGTGTGCTGTGAAGAAGCGTAGTTCCCCATTTTACAGCAGAGAAGACAGATCATTTGTGGTGTGGTCACCAGGTGGCAGGGCATGGAGCCAGAATTTAAATCCAGGTTTCCTGATGCCAAAGCTGGCCAAACCTCAACTTCTATGCTGAAGTCAACCTTCAGCCCAGGTTGGTGCTGCCTGGCTAAGAGGCACTGGCCATGGAGCCTCTTCTCCTCCTAGACACAAGCCAGATCCTCTGTACATAGAGGGGCTCCCAGAGCAAGCCAGGCATGGGTGCCACACCCCAGCAGGGCAACCCCAGCTGGACGCACTGGGGTGTGGTTGTCGGGGCTTGCTTCCCAGCAACGTGGACCAGGTACAAGCATCCAAGCTGGGAGGATAATTGGAGAGCAGCTGCCTGGTGGGAGAAGATCAGGAAAGATGTCCCTGAAAGGACTTCGGAGTCAGGGCCCATCTCTCCCCTGGAACCACATGGTATGCACCACCAACTCTGGAAAGATTCAGGTGAAATGCTCAGTTTCTGCCGTCTTTAGAGGAGTGGACTCTGTGAACGATCATATGTTAAGTGGGAGGTGGCTGTGATGGGTTGGCACAGATGAAGCTGTCACTGCTTACATCAGCTGCTGAAATGATGTGGTCTTTGAACTAAGCAAGGGAGAGCCAAACTCTCTCATTTATCTCTGTGAAGTCCTCCAGTCATGTTTATACCATGAAATAGGACGGGAAATCTGAGCAGAAGCACCTTGGCCTAAAGCTTAGGAATCCGCTTGTCGAGTGCCCATGGCCATTAGCACTGCCTGGCTTCATCAGAGCCACAGCCAGAGATTCGGAGATGCGTGGACAGAGGCACCAACGTGCTTCTCACTCAAACCACAGCTCAACTCACTGTGTTAGGTGCTAAGGGCAAGGAGGATTCTCATCAATGTTGGTGACTAAAGACATTCATGTCCAAATAAATTCAACATTATTTCTTTTTTCTTTTTTCTTTTTTTGATAGTCTCGCTCTTATTACCTGGGCTGGAGTGCAGTGGTGTGATCTCGACTCACTGCAACCTCCGCCTCCCAGGTTCAAGCGATTCTTCTGTCTCAGCCTCCCAAGTAGCTGGGATTACAGGTGCGTGCCAGCATGCCTGGCTAATTCTTGTATTTTTAATAGAGATGGGGTTTTGCTATGTTGGTCAGTCTGGACTCGAACTCCTGACCTCAAGTGATCCGCCCACCTTGGCCTCCCAAAGTGCTGGGATTATAGGTGTGAGCCACTGTGCCTGGCCAATATTATTTCTTGAGAACAAACAGTGTGTCTTCATAAATTGAGTATGTTTGAATGGGAAGAAATCGTTAAGTATAAAAATTCACGTTATAGTGTTTCTTGGTAAATACCACAAAATGGCACTTTGGGAGGCTGAGGCAGGTGGATCTCTCGAGTCTAGGAGTTTGAGACCAGCCTGGGCAACATAGCAAAATCCCGTCTCTACAAAAAATACACCAATTTGTGGTGTGGTGTGGTGTGGTGTGGTGGCGTGTGCCTGTAGTCAAAGCTACAAGGGAGGCTGAGGTGGGAGGATCACTTGAGCCTGGGAGATCAAGGGTGCAGTGAGCCCTGATTACACCGCTGCACTCCAGCTTAGGCAACAGAACAAAATCCTATCCCAAAAAAACAAAACAAAACAAAAAAGAAAAGCATAATGCATATATCTCCCAATTTCATTAAAATCCGAGTGTGACACCCTGTGTACAAGGGTTGTATACTAACCTAATGCTGGTGTGGCTGAGAGCTCACAGTTCACGTAACTGAGCTCAAAATCCTACTGTCTTGAAAGGGTCCATGCCTGCTGGAGTCTAAAATGTCGGAGAGCTAGTTTCAATATGCACAGCCTGGGAGGCAGGATTAATAATGCATCTGCCTTCACAACCACAGGTTCTACAGCTGTGGAGGATATTGCAGAGAAAGCGTAGCCAGTGCAGTCCCTGAAGCCAGCATGTGAATGGCCCGAAGTCAAACGTTTAAGGAGCCTAAACTCGAAGTGGCAATGACTTCAGAAAATGTGCAATCATTCGGAAACCCAAACGTTTCTTTCCTTTTCTATGTTCATATTAGACCTCATGATAAATTGAGGGAGTTAAAGCAGTCCGTTTATTTTAGGTGGGCCCAGCCCAGTGATGAACATGTTGAGACCTAGGAAGCCAAGAGGACCCATCCAAAACCCTTCCCCAATAAGGGCTGATGTGGCACCCCTGCAAATTCCACTCCCTCGGGACAGGAGATGCCTCCCCTGCAGAGTCCTGTTTCTGAAATCTGTGCAGTGTGTCCACGTGAATAAAGATCAGGACTCCATGGAGAGCTGGGGGTACCCAGGGCTCTGCACAGGGGTGGGGAGGATGGCCAGAGTGGTCCCAGGTTGGAGAGATGTGGAGGAGAGCCATCAGTCTCCTTGCCTACCCAGGGCCCCGTGTCCGGCCCACCTGCAGGGAACAGACCTCAGCCTCACTTCCCCTGTGGGGCCCATGTCCATGAGGGTTTGACCCTAGAGACAGAATACTCTCAGACTGCAGCTTTCAAAAGTCAGCCCACGTGCTAAAGCGCTCCCCAGATGGGAAATTAGAGTACTGTGTAATTCTGCAAAGTTTCTGGAATTTCCATCCTAAGCATTGGGAAAAAGGGTAAAAATCCAAAATGTCAAGAAAAGAGCCATTTACTACTGCTCGGAAGAAAGTATAAAATATGTGCATTTGTTTTTCATGGAAAGTATGAAAAACCAGCTATGTGTTGCTTTACGAATTGGACTGGGCTTTGAAAGCTGGAAAAGACAATTTAAAATTCAATTTTAAATTAGTGATGCTTTCTCTGGAATCTCCATTTTGTACCAATAGCCCTAGCAGCACGAGATCAAATTTTCCTTAGATAGCAACCCAATGGTTTTACTCGGAAGCTCAGGGGCAATGCACAGAGCGAGGGCAGGCCTTCTCCTTCCACCTCACCAGCGCAGGCAGAACTGGTGTTTCTGTCAGATGCCAGGCGTTTTGCCGCTGTCTTTGGTGACAATGATGGAAATGCCATTTTGCACAGACGGATTTGAGAGACCTTTTCCAGACTTGCTTTGGGAAAACCACGGTTTTGCGCTGAGATGGGTGATCTTTAGATGCTATCTGGAAGGAATCCCCGCGGATTCTTTGCGGGCGTGGCTCTGCCCGCGGGTAGATGTCCCAGGAGCCGTTGAAAGGTGGCTGCCCATTTCTCATTTTCCCCCATGATGGACTTTGCCTGGCGTTCCATAACAGCACGGCCTCATCCGCCTGGCCAACTTCAGCCTCTGTACCCGAAGCATCAACACTGAGCCTGTGTCTGGTCTTTGTGTGAAACACTTTCTTCCTAAGTAATCCTAGGGAGGAGGAGAACCTGGGAGCAGCAGGGAGCTGCTGAGAGGCAGGCCTGGCCTCCCACCTGCCTGCAGGGCCTCTGCGTGCTGGGGCCTGGGGTGACCGTGTACGCAGGTGCCTCCCGCTGTCCTTGCTTGGCGGTGCTCACCAGGCAGGTTTCTTTCTGAAGGTGTCTTCTGGAAACAATAGCGTGGGGTTTTTTCTTCACATGGCTGGGAACGGCATTGTCTGGAAGAGGCGGACTGGGGCAGGTTCCAGGGGCAGGCGTTACCCTGAGCAAACACGATTTTCTGCTGTGAGTATTTTGGCTCCAGTGAATCGGTGTGTGAATGCTCGGAAGTCCCACATCAGAAAGCCGGCAGCCGCAGAGCACTCACCCACGGGCGCGGACAAAGAGGCTGCAATCTCATCCGCTTTGCAGAGGACCGTGCCGCGGTGACTTACCCCAGTTCGTGTCTCTTCCCGTTCTCCGGGCCCATTGTTCCTCCAGCCACGTTTCTGAATTTACAATATTTAATTGTAGCTTGACGAAAAAATAATCCCTGCTTAAGGATGTTTTAACAATGGCATGCCAGGGAGCCGGCTCATAATCACACAAGGTAGTCAGTGGCCTTGTGGGATTGCTGAGCAGAGGGCCTGGGCAACCTCTGAGGGTTCCTCCTGCCCCAGGGGCCAGGAGGACAGGTCAAAACCCTCTCAGAAGGGATTTGAACTCACAAATGTGAAAGTACGTGGGTTAGCCCTAGGGGCAGCTGCTGCCACCCTCGGCTTCATCCAGAGTTGTATGTCTTTCAGCCACTAAGGAGCAGTGAGGCATATCAGAACTTCGTACTCACCCACCACATGAGGTCTACAAATACAGGGCAAGAGGGAGAAAACAGACCTGCCACCTAACCCTTCCGATGTGTCTCCCCTCTACCCCATCCCTGCCATGTAAAGGGAAAAGAGTCAGTGGTAATGTTGGCTGGGAATTTTGGGCTGTAGTTGAGCGTTCTTATT
>NW_012101299.1:2235028-2246777 GCF_000951045.1 Mandrillus leucophaeus
CTCAGCCTCCCAAAGTGCTGGGATTACAGGCGTGAGCTACTGCACCCAGCCGAAATTTTTTATTTTTTTTGGACTGGGTCTTACTCTGTCACCCAGGCTTGAGTACAGTGGTGCAATGATAGCTCACTGCAGCCTCAACCTCCTGGGCTCAAGCAATCCTCCTACCTCAGCTAGGACTATGGGCATGCATCATCATGCCTGGTTATTTTTAAAAAATTTTTTGTAGTCATAGAGTTTCACTATGTTGCCTAGGCTGGTCTCAAACTCCTGGGCTCAAGCGACCCTCCTGCCTCGGCCTCCCAAAGTGCTGGGGTTACAGACATGAGCCACTGCACCTGGCCTGGAACCAGCACTTTCTAAGAGACTCAAGGTCAGGAGGAGTCAGCCTGCTGGAGATGAATGTGCATGGGCTCTGGAGTCGGCAAAGCCAAGCCGGAATCCCGCTGCTGTACAGCAGTGAGACATGAGCAACGGTTTTAATTTTCCTGAGCTTCCATTTCTTTTATCTGTAAAATGTGGTTAAACATGAAGGGATGTTGTAAGTATTAAACGAGATCCTGGGTCTGAAGCCTTAACAAAATGGCGACACACCAACACACTCGGTGCCACCATGCCGCCACCATGACCCCATGGCATTGCTTTTGCACAGAGCTTCAGTGCTGGGTTCTCGCCCACAGGGTGGCTTGTGGAGCACCTACTCCGTGGTGGTGGAAGCAGGGAGAGATGGCACTCATGGTTTTGCCCTGGAGAAGCTCACAGGTCCCACAGCTGTAAAGGCAAGGGGGCACGAGTTTGTCTGGCCAATGCTGACTCCAGGCGCCACCCGAGTGTGGTGCTGAGGAATGGGACAGCTCCATGGAGGAGCTACCTCTCAGGGGGTGGTCAAGAGGGAGTTTGGGGCTGGGGGGTGCCAGGGAGGCAGGGAAGGACATTTTGGTGAAGTTCAAAGCACAGGGCCATGGCAAGGCCAGGCATGTTCCTGGAGCTTCTGGGGGTTCGAGGTGGGCAGATGTAGGAGAGATGAGGCTCAGGGCAGCATGTGAGGCTTCTACCCTGTGGGGAAGGGGAACCTGGGCTCGGAGGGTGGGGGGCGGGCTTGTGATCAGAGAATGACACTGCCATCTTTTTTTTCAGGAGAACAATTTTGCCAAGAATATCTGGATGGATGGAGGTGGCCGGCAAGTTGTCAGAGGCAACTCAGACAGTCCAGAGGAGGATGGCATGGAGCCAGGGGAGGCACAGGGAAGCGGCAGGCAGATCTGAGAGGCATCACCAAGGCAGCGCTAAGGAAGGAGGGCAGGGGACAGTGACTGCCTCGGGCTGCTGCAGCTCAGGAGGCTGAATGATGCCCTTGACCAAGCAACACACTATTGTAGGTTGGTTTTCGAAAGACTTCGCCCTGCCCTGTAGGGTTGGCAGCTCAATTGGCATTCTGCCTACTTCACAGATGTGGCAGCTGAGGCTTGGACAAATGTAGTAATTTGCCCCGATCTCATAGCTAGCAAGGGCTGAAACCAGAACTAGGGCTTCTGCTCCAAACCAAGCCCTGTTTTGAAAATTCCACAGCTACTTTCCAGGACCCCACAGAACAGCCAATGCAGGGAACTGTGCCCCCATCCTCTTCCTTTGGGACTGTCTTCCTCTGTCCTCTTGGTGCTCGGGGCCCTGCATTGGGCCTCTGTTGGGGCCCGCTGCTGACTGGCACTGCCTGGTACCCTCCTGGCTCCTCCCACAGTTTCCCAGGCCCCCGAGGTCCCAGCACTCATGCTGTGGGGCCGACAAACAGCAGGTGTCCTTGCGTCTGACTAAAATGGCATCCACTCAGTGCTTGGCTCGATGTTGAGTGTGAGAACTGGGGAGAACTAATTTCTTATTAATTCGTGTCCTCTTTGTTAGAGGAACAATTTCATTTCAAAATGAAAACACACTGGGGAGAAATTTTTAAAAAGGATTCTAGTAGTGAAGAGATGGAGAACAACTATTCAGGAATCTTTATTCCTTTCCACTCTGCCCCAACTCCCTGGATCCTACCCCAGCCGTCCCCAGGCCATTTAATCACTCTGTTCCCTGCCCTTTCTGAGCTCCTCCTTTCTTAACTGCTCCTAACCAGCATCTCAACACTTCATGATTGTCTGCCAGATATGGATTGAGGTTGTCACCCAGTGGGAACCTGGGTTTTCTAGCTGGTGAAGGCCTCCCGCAGGCGTGGACCTCATTTTGGTGTAGTTATTACTCTCTGTTTTCATTTACCCTCCACAATGCTTGAGACATAATCGTAGCTCAATAGACAGGGTACCATGGCTTGTGCCTGTAATTCCAGTACTTGGGAGGCCAAGGTGGGCAGATTGCTTGAGTGCAGGAGTTCAAGATCACCCTGGACAACATAATGAAACCTCATCTCTACCACAAAAACAAAAAAAAGGTTGCACCTGTGGTCCCAGCTACTCAGGAGGCTGAGGCGAGAGGACTGCTTAAGCCCAGGAGGTTGAGGCTGCAGTGAGCCATGATTGCACCACTGCACTCCAGCCTGAGCAGCAGAGCAAGACCCTGTCTCCAAAAAAAAAAAAAAAAAAAAAATGTAGCTCAATGAATGCATGACGGGATCTCACCTGAGGGGGGAAGAGTGAGGCGAAGGGCGGTGAATCGGAATCACCCTGGTGGCCTCTTTAAGCCGGACACTGTCAATCTCTGCTTACACACATTGGCACATTGCCACCCACAGGGGACCTGACTGCAGTTTGCAACGTGAGTAGCCATACAGTGGCGACGGCCACCGATTGTGAAATAGGACACAGGGATACGGTGGAAACACTCCGCATGGATAGAGCAGGTGGTGGGAGGCTCTTAGAGGCACGTTCTGGTGGAGCTGGCTCCTGGCTCACAGGAGCCGGCCGTGCACATCTCTGCAGCGCCGGGTTCAGACTCCTCTCTTCTGAGGCTGGAAGTTGGCTTTGGTGGGGGCAACTCATGGGGTGCCCCAGAGCCGGTTAATGGCCGTGGCCCTGCACAGCCTGCTTGGACTCCTGCTGTGTTCCCAGGGAATGGGTTCCTGAGCAGCAATGGTGCCCCCGTGGCAAAGGGAAGTGAACAGACTTTGAGGATTCGCTTTTTAAACCCTTGAGGTCTGACAAGGCCTTAGCCCAGGTTGAAGCAGAAATCCTGGGTCTCCATGGCCTCAGACCGGCCACCTCCCGAGCCCAAACCTCAGCTTTAATGTGGCACAAAATCTCACAAAACTTTTCCAAGATGTCAGTAATAACAGGTCGTGTTTATGTGGCTCCTAAGATGGGCCAAGCACTAGTGCAAAGAACTTTCTATGCATTAATCATTTAATCCTTTCAAAAACCCGACTGGGTGGGTAACAGTGTCTCCCTTCAAGTCGAGGAAACCGAGTACCACAAGCTGAATTGTGTATCCCTATATGCTGTGTGGAAGTCCTCACCGCAGCACCCCAGGGCTGGCCTTATTCAGAAGTAGTGTCCTGGCTGATGGAATGAGTTACGCTGAGGTCGGGCTGGAGTGGGGCAGGGTCTACTCCAATGTGACTGTGTCCTTCTAAGACCAGAGGAGACACAGGGACACCCAGGAGGAGACCAAGTGAAGACCGAGGCGGAGACGGGAGCAATTTATCCATAAGCCATGTGACGCCAAGAGTTACTAGTGGCACCAGCAGCTAAGAGAGGGGCCTGGGACAGACCATCCCTTGAAATCTCCGGAAGCAGCCAGTCCTGCCGACCCCCGGATCTCTGCCGTCCAGCCTGTAGACCTGTGGGAGAATGCACTTCCCCTGCTTTCAGCCCTCTAGTCTGCGGCACTTTGTGAAGGCTGCCCCCACAGAGGAAGACACTGAGTCTTCGAGAAGTTAGGAAGCCACGAACTGTCCAAAGACGCCAGGAGGGAAAGGAGTGGGAAGCCAGGGGCCAGCCGCCCGCGTTCACGTGGGAGACCCGAGCCAGGCTGGAGCTGAGGCCTCCACTCACCACCCAGGGAGTGCTCCGCTCACTGCTGCCCCCTGCAGGGGCTGCGGGGTGTCCCTGCCGTCAAATCCCCCCACTTCATGGGCTACAGCCTCGCCAGCTGCCAGTCACACACTTGTAAGGTTGCTCCTCCTGTTCTCCGGCTCTGCCTCTGCTCCTGCTTTGCCTGCTGCGTGGAGACCCAGCACATCTCTTGAGCTGTGTGGCTTCTCTAAGGTGGCATCCGAGAGTTCCCGAGTTTTCCAAGAAGAGATAAACAGAACTTTTTCCTCCATGACCAAGATGTCTTTCTCTCCACAACTCTGAATGTTCAATTCTTTTTATGCCAGGGAAGCAGTCTCAGTTTTACACTTCTACTTAACACCTGACAATTTTCCTGTGACTATTAGAGTTCAGTAGTTGTAACTACTACTACTCAAGGAGATGTTCTGGCAACCAGAAAAGGCTGAGGAAGGACAGGTGACAGGTGGGGCCACAAACCTCAAGGCAGGAATGCGGAAGGAAGCACAGCACCTGGGACCCCTGCCTCGGAGATGCCCGTTCCGCCCACTGAGAGCACTGCCCACTTGCCCTAGCACTGAGCACGTTGCTGTCCTCAGGACAGCCTGTCTCCCTTCCCCTCTGACTGGGGTCCCCCTGCGGACCTGGCCTTCCTATGCCTAGAGCTGAACACAGTGCCTGACTCTGATAGATGCCAGCCAGTCTTGATCATGGTCACAAGCTCACATTCTGGGGCAGTCAGCCGGGCTCCAACTCCAGCTCTGGTGCTTCTAGACAGCTGGTGAACCTCTGTGCGCCTCTGTCTCCTCTCTCACAGAGGTAACAGTGCTCGCCTGGGTCAGGTGTTATGAGGATGAGGGGAAAAGGACCAACCCTGTGTGATGCTGGGATGCGGCAGCACCCTGGAGGCAGCCCGAGAAAACTCCCTCCCACCAGCAGCCCAGAGGCCACAGCACTCCCAGGGTGCCCGGGGCCAGGCTCCCCGTGTCCCATTGCCCTGCCTGGGGTGTCACCCTCACCTGGGTGAGGGGCAACAGCACCATATCCGTGCTCCAGGTGGAGGGAGCGGGAAATGAAAGCGGATGGCAACCAGCTTCCTCCACGAGAATGAGTCCCGAGGGGAGGGCATCTCTGCTCACCGCCCTGGCCGCCCCAGCTGCAGCCCCGCTGACACTTGTTGGCCAGGTTCCATTGCTGAAAGGAGTTAGGGGAGTCTGGACACCGAGGGACAGTTAGCAGACTCAGCCCCAGAGTGTAAAACCCAAAGCGGCTGTCATCTTGGAGGCAAGGTTTGCTTTGCGAATGAAGCAGAGATGAAGGCAATGTGGAAGCCTCTGTTGGCTTCGTGCACACGATTCTGCACCCACAAGCAGCCACGGTGCTAGGGGTTTCCACATGGTGTCCACTTGACGCTCACAGAACTCCGGGGAGGCTGTGGGGTCACCCCGTTTTCCGGATGCTCCTCACCGTGGGGAGGGATTTGTCACGACCACACAGTCCAAGCATGGAAGAGAAGAGGTGCCTTCAGGACTGGCACCCAGGCATCTCTCCTGCCCTCTCCCTCCCTTTGCGGAAGCCCCTCAAGCCCGTCGTGTGCATGTTGACTTTCGCCCTGTGCAGGCTGCTCCAGCTCCCGGTGCTGTGCTGCGTGTACCATGCGTGCCCCTGCAGCAACGAGTCACCGGCTCACCTCGCTTCCTTCCCGTGCAGATGCTTCGGGTAGCAGCCCAGTGCTCTTCACTGGACTGAAGTCACCTCTTCTCTTTAGAGAGATAGCATTTTCAATGGTTAAGCCTAAAAATCAGGAAAGATTTTACTTTGTTATTGTTCTTTCTTAAGGCCTAATTTTTAAAAAGCCTGAGTGCTGGCTGCTGATGGCCTTGATGAGAAAGTGGCCGTCAATTAAACAGACATGGGGGAACCGAGGAATCCAGGTCAGCACGATTTCCTGATCTGCGGCAGTGACCGTGACCTGACTGGACTTGAGCTGGAACTTCAAATAACACCATTAGCTCCTAATCATATCAGAGGGGATCGAACATGACTTCCCGCACCATCCCCTTTCAAAGATGCAAGTCACATGGGCACGTCTGTAAAATGCTGAAGGCTGCGCTGTGTGAGCTGCACAAATTCAAAGTTTTCTGACTTTGCCAGCCCAGTAACACTGCCAGGTGCCAGCTTGTGGCATTTCTGTCAGAAACCCAGCTGGCATGAAAGTGGGTTTTTAATCCAGCCTGGAGTAGCCCCCTGCATTCAGAAATTCTTTGCATGACTACAGAAGTCTAAATCAGGACTCACTTTCCCCCGAGCTAGAGGAGGAGGAACGTGAAGCCTTGGAAAGAGTCGGCACCATTCTGGGAGTCAGATTAGTACACCCCAAGAAAGGGAGAGTGGCTGGGCCAGCTGCAACACAGCCCCCCACCCCTACCCATTCCTCTACTGCCCACGAAGCCCAGAGCAGCCTCCCTCCGCCAGAAGACAGCTCTGAGGATGGAAGACGGTTCAACTTGTGGCTTAAGCACATCATTAAAATCAAAGAGGAAAATTCTTTGAAGAGATGGGGTGGAGCTTAATTTAAGAGAAATAATAAAAACCATGACCAGGTTTTTCGGCATCTGTTTTTCCTCCCTCATTTCTCTGGAAGCCTGGGGAGCATGGATAGAATAATCCCCCAGTCATTTCATCATGGAACCTCCCTTTCATCAACCTTCGACTGGTCCACGTTGCCTGTGAAATAAAGTCCAAATGCCTTTGCTTGATTCTTCCTCACCCAGCAAATGCCTTTTAAAACTAATAACGGTGGCCACCTGTGTAGAGAGCAGAAGGAATGAGGCAGGTGTGGGACAGGAAACGAGGTTGCTCAGGTGTCAGTCAGCCACTGCTGTGACAAGGCTGCATAACAAATGGCCCTGACGTGGAAATGGCTTCCTGCAGCAAACGTCTGTTTGTCTTGCTTTGGAGTCTCTGGGCAATGAGGAGCCCTGTGTCAGGCCGTTGGTCAAGTCTGTTCCACATGTTGCTGATTCTGGGATCAGTGGGGTCTGGGAACGCTCTCCTGAGTGGATGGCAGAGATGCCAGAGAGCAAACCAGACTGTGGATCACACTTAGTGTCTCTGCTTAGATGTGATATTGTCACTCCTGTTCATGTTCCGTTGGCAGAACTCACCTGGCCAAGGCCAAGTCTCAGGGCAGGAATGTGTACTCCATCCACCACAGCGGGCACCCTGCAGAACCCCATGGCACAGGTCAGACAGGCACCAATCTGTAACAGGTGGTGAAGAATTGAGAGCTGTCTCTGGTTTACCACACATGCACTGAGTTTTTGGGGGCTGCCCTAGCAGATCTTAATACCATGGGTGGCTTAAACAAGAGCTTTCCTTCCTCATAGCTCTGGAGGCTGGAAGTCCAAGGCCAAGGTGTCAGCAGGGTTGGTTTCTCTTGACCCCCCCGCCCAACCCCCTGCTCCTGCTTTGGCTTGCAGTCAGCAATCTTTTTGCGTCCTCACAGGGCATCCCTGTGTGTGTGTCTGTGTCCTAATCCCCACTTCATATAAGCATACCAGCTATGTTAGACTAGGGCCCCCCCATGTGACCTCATTTAACCTTCATGACCTCTATAAAGACCCCAGTTTCACATATAGTCACGTTCTGAAGTCCTGGGGATCAGGATCCAACACACAAATTCAGGGAATCCAGCCCACAGCACACACCTTCTTATGTGCTTCCCCCAACCTGTAAGATGGCAGGTTATGTGCATAACAGAGGGAAGAGACGGTCCAGGTGCACAGTCTTTCTCTTTTGGGGGCTTATAACCCATGACGCCATCACATAGATGCCCAGGAGACCACTAGGATGTCCCATTGATCTTCATCATAAGAAAGGCAAGAGCAGTGCTGTCTCTGGTGGTGCCCACAGAGACGGGAGTAAATAGTGAGGATTTTGTAGCCATGGGAACAGGAGGTCCTCTCAGAAGAAATGACCTTTGTTCTGGACCTCAGAGGGAGAGCAAGGCTGTGGGGGTGGTAGGAGCAGGGAGAGGAGGATTTTTTTTTGAGACAGTCTCGCTCTGTCGCCCAGGCTGGAGTGCAGTGGCGTGATCTCGGCTCACTGCAAGCTCCAGAGGGTAGGATATTTTGACTGAAAGTCTTTGTGGTGTTGGGGTATTGTGCGCCTGGCGTGGTGGGTGAGGAGGGAGCTGGGCAGAGGGCCTGGAGGGCCAAGGGCATCCCAGGAGGCCATGTTCTTGAAAGGGAGTGGAGGCACAGTAGAGAAATGCAGGATTTCACTAGTCACCACACTGCAACCCAGAAGCAGATCTGGGAGAGAGAAAAGTAAGCCCAAACGGCCTCGCACAGGGTTAGAGACCAGGACCAGTACAGGACTGTCCAGGACACTGACAGGGCCTGGCATGCAGGCTGGGGCCACTCTCCAATGAAGCTGCCAGGGTTCAAGTCCAAAGCCTCTCCCAGAGACAGAAGTGACCCAGGAGCCAGGGCAGGAGCCCACAGAGGCTGCTGTGTACCTGGCGGGAGCCATGGGTGAGCCCAGCAGGGAGGGCTGGCGGCAGACCCTCACTGGCAGCCCCTCGGTCCTCATCGGCTCCAGGAGGAGATGGGTTTTTAAGTCTTCAGATTAGAGGGTTTCACTCCCAGTGGCTGCGGAGGCTAGACAGAGGGGCTAAGTTGTAGGGAAACAGTAGATCTGTGAAAAAGTGTCAGCTGGTGCTGCTGGCATGGGAACAAGGATGAGACCCAGGATTCCTGGCCCCACTGCAGCCTCCCACACCTCTCGCCTGGTTTCCCAGGCTCCCCTTGGCCCCAAATCCACCTCACCCACCCACCCTCCTCACACGCATCAGCTCCAACCCCTTTCCTGAGCTGCCCCATGCCAGGAGCTGGGGCTGAGACTCCCGCTGAGCCTTAGCTATGGGACCAGGACAGGACAGGTGGTCAGATTCACGGCCCCCCAATTCTAACAGCCTCTGCGAGTAAGGTGGATTTGATGGAGGGTGGGGGTTGAGCCTGGGAGGAAGCTCAGTCCATGCAGGCAGTCCCCAGCCGCTGCCCACCCACCCCTCAGCGGCCCCCTCTCTTCTGCGGGGATCCCTGGGGGAGCCCCTTCCTAGGGACAGGTGCCCTCCTAAGCCCCGGTCACCAGCACCTCCCCGAAGGAAACAAAGGGGCGGGGAGCGACCCAGGGCTCTGGCCTCGCTGCTGGAGGTGGCCTGGAGGGACAGCCAGCTCTGGGCTCCAGGCAGGGGTCTGGCAGCCAGGGAGTGACAGTGCAGGCCTGCTTACTTGCATGCCATATCCTGCAGGAGACCTGCCACCGCCAACCCAGGAACAGAGAGGGAGGGACCCGCTCTGGTTTGAAGATGTCAGCACACAGCGGATCAAAAGTTTAGCCTGGAGGCTGCTGTCAGCCACTCAGATGCATAACTTTATACGGTTCCAGAGACCTGTGGTGCAGGAACTATGATGGGGAGAGGACAGCAGGAGGAGGGCCGTGGGGTGGGGAAGTTGGAGGTGGGCAGCCCTGCTGGGGCTGGGGATTGGGCTGGTGCAGTCCCAGGCTGGAGGCGGGTGACTCCGCCCTTTGATTTTCTGGGGCCTGCGGGTTCGGGTCCCACAGCTCGGGCAGCAGCGTGGCCTCCAAACCGTGGGCTCCCCAGCGGGGCCCATCTTCCTGAGAGGTGGGGTGCCTGAGGGACTGCACCAGCATCCCCTTCAAAGCCTTCCCTGTCCCTTTTTTGCCCTCTCCCCAGCACAGCTCCCCCAGGGCAACTGCTCTCTTCTCCACTGGGCAGGGGAGGAAGCAGGCCCAGCACTAGCCCAGAGAGGTGCCAGGACCAGAGCCCATCCCAGGAGGTGCTGCCAGCTGGTCCTGTCCCCGCTCATGCTGTGGAGAGGGTTCCTGTGGGTCAGAAGTCAGTTGGCACAGACCCCCACCTTCATCCCCAAGTGGTACCCATCATCGTTACATGGCACCTGTGGCCCCACCACGGGGTCGAGGGCTGAGCTCAGGGTCAGCATTCCCATCTGCCTGTCTCACACCTGCCCAGGCCTGCTTCTGGTCTCGTGAGGAGGTGGCTCTGCAGGCTGTGGCCCTGGAAGGGGGATTCAAGCCCACCCAACCTGCTGAGGCAGCACAGGTGAGCGTCCTGTGCCTGGGGTCACCTGCCCCGCTGCTCTGGCCCCAGCACCACCACCTGGGAGGAATTTGTGCGTGTCAGTTCCCTGCTTCTCTCCTATCAGGAGACAGCTGCATGAATTACTTTTTAAAGGAAAATATGAAGAATCAATTAAAAAGAGAATATCAAACGAGATTTTCTTGTTTAAAACAATGACAAAATCCCGCCAGAGTTAAACTGAGTTCGCGAGAACCGTGCTGGTATTTTCCTGGCTTTTCTGTGCTGCTGGCTTGGAAGCCTGACAGCAATTCTCCCGGTTTCTGAAATCTTTTTTCTCACCGTCCGTGGGGTGGTGTTTGCTAGACATACAGAAGAGGGTAGAGCTAGATGGGAGGCTCAGCCGGTCCCTGGGAGAGCCACAGGCTGCCCCTGAACCCCCACCTGTGTGCTGAGGCGCGGTCCCCTCAGCTCACCCAGTACCAGCCGACTGGTTCCGGGACCCCAGACTCAGGCCTTGCCTGGTCACCCGTGCTCAGAGGTGCCAATGGCTCTGGGCCTCTGTCTGCCTCAAGAGGCCCTTGACTCAGAAACCCTCGGCAGCTCCCGCCCACAGCCTGTGGGGGCCTGTGCTACCCGGGCGGGGTGGCAACTGCCAGCGGCTCCGGCCTCCCGGCAGCTCCTTCCTCCTGATACATTCCCCATCGGTTGGACTGTCTCCAGGAGTCCACACTCCAGCTCAGCTGGGCCGTGCGGTCCCCTCACCAGGGTGTTCTTTAAGGACCAGGGCTGCCGAGCAGGTGATGGGCAGAAGGCCCCACCTCCCCACTGTGAACCGTGTGTCTTGTGTGACCTTTCTGAGCCTTCATGTCCTCATCTAGGTGGTGGCATTCGTGAAGCCCACAGGAGGCCTCAGCAGGAAGGGGCTGTGGTTCTTGCCACCCCCACCATGGCTGCTGCCTGGCCCCACCTCAACCCTGCCCGCCCCTCCGCTTGTCCGCACACAGTTTGGCTCCTCATTACAGCCCTCTCCACAGGTTTTGTTCCTGAACCATGTGGATCCTTCTTGTCTTCCCAAATCCACTGACCTCTCCGAGGGCAAGGATCAGGCATTCTTCTCAGTATTTACTTGTGAAAGCACCTAGCAGAACTGGGGGCCTACAGACCTCAGAAATGGTTTGAAAGCAGAAAGTGCTACCACATGCAATTGAAATGGCCAGGCAATTATGCATGTAAAAATTCCTGGTTGTATACATGGAAAATCAAAGATCAGAAGGAATGAATCAAATGCCTGACTGTACTATGACAGCACCGTTTCCTTTAACCTATTTCACAAACGCAGATAGAGCGCATACCCCGTACCAAGCATGTTGCTGTGTGATTGATAAATATTAACAAAATTAATTTAATCTTTGAAACCATCCTATGAAGTGGGTGTTACTGTTGTCACCTTGGAAAGATGCAGAAACTGGGGTGTGGAGACATTAAGACGCTCAGTCAAGGCCACACAGCTCACGCTTGGTGGAGCTGAGTTCAAATCCAAGTGGTCTGGGCCCAGTGCTTATGGCTTTCAGGTGTATTTGCTCCAGGGATGACTCTTCATTTCTTCCGTGTGCTGCGGTTATGAAGAGACCAGCCCCAGACC
>NW_012101299.1:2247565-2248378 GCF_000951045.1 Mandrillus leucophaeus
GTGGGGTGTGAGTGTGGGGTGTGAGTGTGGGGTGTGAGAGTGTGAGGTGTGGGAGTGTGGGGTGTAAGA
Source organism: Mandrillus leucophaeus (assembly GCF_000951045.1). Lineage (NCBI taxonomy): Eukaryota > Metazoa > Chordata > Mammalia > Primates > Cercopithecidae > Mandrillus > Mandrillus leucophaeus. The sequence goes on from NW_012101299.1 coordinate 2,247,635, forward strand.
GCATGGGGTGTGAGAGTGTGAGGTGTGAGAGTGTGGGGTGTGAGAGTGTGAGGTGTGAGAGTGTGAGGTGTGGGAGTGTGGGGTGTGAGAGTGTGAGGTGTGAGAGTGGGGTGTGACAGCGTGGGGTGTGAGTGTGGGGTGTGGGAGTGTGAGGTGTGGGAGTGTGGGGTGTGGGAGAGTGAGGTGTGGGAGTGTGGGGTGTGAGAGTGTGGAGTGTGAGAGTGTGAGGTGTGAGAGTGGGGTGTGGGAGTGTGGGGTGTGAGAGTGTGGGGTGTGAGAGTGTGGGGTGTGAGTGTGGAGTTTGAGAGTGTGGGGTGTGAAAGTGTGGGGTATGAGAGTGGGGTGTGAGAGTGGGGTGTGAGAGTGTGGGGAGTGAGTGTGGGGTGTGAGTGTGGGGTGTGACAGTGTGGGGTGTGGGAGTGTGGGGTGTGAAAATGTAGGGCGTGAGAGTGTAGGGTGTGAGAGCATGGAGTGTGAGAGTGTGGGGTGTGAAAGTGTGGGGTGTGAGTGTGGGGTGTGAGTGTGGGGTGTGAGTGTGGGGTGTGAGAGTGTGCGGTATGAGAGTGTGGGGTGTGAGAACGTGGGGTGTGGGAGTGTGGGGTGTGGGAGTGTGGGGTGTGAGTGTGGGGTGCGGGAACTTGTGGTGTGAGAGTGTGGGATGTGGGAGTATGGGGTGTGGGAACATGGGGTGTGAGAGCGTGGGGTGTGAGTGTAGGGTGTGAGAGTGTGGGTTGTGGGAGTGTG
>NW_012101299.1:2249872-2255822 GCF_000951045.1 Mandrillus leucophaeus
GAGTGTGGGGTGTGAGAGTGTGGGGTGTGAGAGTGTGGGGTGTGAGTGTGAGGTGTGAGAGTGTAGGGTGTGGGAGTTTGGGGTGTGAGAGTGTGGGGTATGGGAGTGTGGAGTGTGGGAGTTTGGGGTGTGAGAGTGTGGGATGTGGGACTGTAGCAGGCCACACTGGGCTGGAAAGATCTACAACAGCTCTTCCTTTCCTCCAGGGCTCTCTGCTTCTTCCCGCCCCAGCCACCTTCTCCTTGCCTGGCCCAGCGCCCCTCGGGACCTGAGAGTTGTCAACCCCTTAGTGTAGATGTTCTTGACTTACTGTACCTGTTGGGAGTAAGGAAAAAGTCACCTAAAGGAATGGGTGTCTAACAGTGAAGCTCCAGACACAGTGGCACCCACGGCGGGGAACTCCTTGGGGTGGGGAAGGAACCCCCACTGCCTTCACGCTAACCCACAGTGCTGCTCAAGGCTGTCAAAGCTGCGCAGCTGTCGGAGTCCTGGCCGCAGTGGGGAAGGGAACTGACTGCCAAGGCCGGAGGGAAGCCGGCCTGCCGAGGGAAACAGGTGGATCTAGGTCCAAGTCATAGGTAGGTGGGCGCGCAGGCTGACGTTCGTGACGTTGTGCCCTTGGCGTGTCGCGCTGACCTTCCACCGCAGACAGGAAGGGTGAAAAGAGCAGTCCCTTCAGAGAGAGGCACTGGGCAGTCCCAGGGATGTGAGCTGCAGGGAGGGCAGCGGACACCCTGCAAGCCCTGCATGGCCAACAGGCAGCGCCCTGCAGCAAGGGGGCCACCGTGTCCCAGCCGCTGCTGCCACTTCTGTGCCATGACACACTGGTGCTGGCATGTCTCCTGAGGGATGCGCCCTGTGGCACGCGGGGCGGGCTGTGGGCTCATGGGGCTGCCCCCTCCTAGCCTGGCCCCCTGCATCTGCAGAGCCCCTCCTCCTGAGGCTGTGCTTACCTGGCTGTCAGCTGGCTGGTGTTTGCTCAGCACCTCAGCCAGGGGCCAGGAGCTGCACAGGCAATCAGACTCCCAGGGTGCAGGGGTTTCATTTGAAAAGAATGAAACCCAAGAAGACTCGGTTGCTTGGAGCCATCAGGTCGTAGCTCTGAGCGGCAGTCCCGGTGGTTCAGTGATTTTGAAATGGTTTCAGGATGGTGTGTTTGTGCTTGTGTGTGAGTGTGCTTGTGTGTGTACCTGTGCTTGTGTGTGAGTGTACTTGTGTGTGCTTGTGTGTGAGTGTAGCTCTGTGTGTGAGTGTATCTGTGCCTGTGAGTGTGTCGGTGCTTGTGTGTGAGTGTGCTTGTGTGCGTGTCTGTGTTTGTGTGAATGTGTTTGTGAGGGTGTGTGCACACGCATGTGAGAGCACAGGTGTCTGTGTGTATAGAAGAGTGTGTTGTGTGAATGCATGCACGTGCTTACCCTTCGGGTCCCCCACCTACTTCCCTGCCTTGCCCACGGCTCATGCAGGGAGGGGGCGCAGGACGGGCCTGGTCCAGGCGCACAGGTAACCTTGGAGAGGAGCCACGCTCCAATGCCCAGGCTCCACTTCACGCACCCTTTGGGACTCCCTGAGGACCCTGCACCTGGGCCAGCCAACAGCCTGGTGACACGCGGATCCATGCTCCATGCTAAGGAGAGAGTCAAGGGTCAGCAGGAATGCAACAGATGGCTGCGTCTGAAGTCACAGAGTCAAGCCACCCCTTCCTGCCCTGCATCACCTGGCTGATGACTTACCTGCACGGCACCATGCAGAGGAAATTGCTCAGATAGCATCTCTCCTGGAAGCAGGGCTGGAGAGATCTGAGGGAGATCTCTGCTCCCCTGTCCCAGAGGCAGGCTAGTCCTTGTTGTAAGTTGCATTGCCTTGGGGGAGATGACATTCCTCACCTCATGCCCTTCCTCTTGTAATTACCATGAATAGGAATGCAGCCCCCGCTTCTCCAGACCTGGCCAACTGGGGAATAGCTCCTGGCCAGAAGCCCTGTTGCATATTGTATCAGTTTCCTAGTTTCCTGTGGCTGCTGTAACAAATCACAAGCTTTGTGACTTGAAACAGCACGCATGCATTACCTTACAGTCCTGGATGCCAGAGGGCTGGCCCAGGTCTCACTGGGCTAACGTCAAGGTGTTGGCCAGGCTGGGTCCTTCTGGAGGCTCTAGGGGTGAACAGTTTCCTGCCTTTTCCAGCTTCTTGGGTTGCCCACATTCCTTGGCACATGGTCCTTTCCTCCATCTTCACAGGCAGCAAAGTTGCCTGTGTCTGGCCATCTTTCCTAGTCACACCTGCCCCTGGCCTTAGCTAGGAAAGACCCTATCAAAGGAGCCCAGGACACTTTCCTGTCTCCAGGGCCTCAGTCTCATCTGCAAAGTCCCCTGGGTCACATAAGGCAACGGACCCACAGGTTCTAGGGATTTGATCGTGGACATTGTGGGGAAGCCATTGTTCTGCCAACATCGAATAATAGACACCCCCAAGTTTCCTCCCTCTTCTCTGGTCAGGAGTCCCCAGGGCTCCCTGCCTCCTCACTAACCACCATGACCTTGCTCCAGGGCCCATAATGTGCCTCTCCCTCACTGTGACCTTTGCCAGTCCCTGACCAATGCCTCCTCACCACTCTTACCTTCTTTTCCCGGGAAGAGGGGGTCCCTCCATGTCATCTGGGGTTCTCTCTTTCCTCCTGCTTTCCCACAGCCTCCCTCTGAGGAACTCAGTGAGCCTTCCTGAGAAGGCCTTCCAGAGACCCCTTGCAGAGCCCAGCCCTAATGTGCATCCCCTGCCTACCACCAAGGCCCCACAGGGCTCACCCACAGCAGACACTCACTGCAGATGTGGGGATGCCTGAGTGCCTCCCCATTATTCGACAGTCTTAAATGTATGCCCTAAAACCCAACTGTCAGCCCCAAAGATGACCACCACCCATCCAACACGTTGCTGGAGCCACAGAGCGACCAAGGCCTGGCCCCTCCAGCCAACAGTGTGATTTGGGAAGTTACTCAGTCTCTCTGTGCCTCGGTTTTGTGATCTGGGAAATGGGGATGCTAATACTAGTACCAACCTCATAAGGCTGCTGTGAAGATTAACTGAAATAATATGAATATTCAGCATAGCAATATGCTCAGTAAAAGTTAGCCATCATCATTACCATCATCATTACCATCATCATCACCATCATCTTCATTGCCATCATCTTCATCACCATCATCAACACCATCATCTTCACCATCATCTTCACAGTCATCCTCATCATCATCTTCATCGCCATCACCATCACCATCATCGCCATCATCTTCATCACCATCATCACCATCATCTTCATTGCCATTATCATCACTATCTTTGCCATCACCTTCATAGCCATCATCATCACCATCGTCTTCATCGTCATCATCATCACCATCATCTTCATCAGCATCATTATCACCATCATCTTCACTGCCATCATCATCACCATCATCATCGTCATCATCTTCATGGCCATCATCATCAGTATTATTATGAGAATGCAGGTGGGTCCCTGCCAGGACTTGGCCACACAGAAATCAAAGGAGCCAAATGAGAAAGAGGAGCCCTGGGTCTGAGTTGGATTCTGCCACCAACAGGTGCTGGGGTCTGACTGCGTCACTTGTCGCTTGCAGACCCTCCTTGCCTGTCAAGTGGGGTGATGATTCCTGCCTATGTCACGTGATGGGGTGAGACTCACACATACTAAGCCTGCAACAAGGTCTCAGAATCCAGAAGTGCAACATGAATGGCATGGAAGTGAGAGGTGTCTGGAGCAAGGCAGGGTGTTAGAGACAAGAGCAGGCCATCCCACCCCAGCGCCTCACAGCCCAGACATCCCTGGGCATCCATCCTTGGATGCTTAGAATAGTCAAGAATGTTCTCACCTCATCCTGTCACCCCTGGAGACACAGAGGCACAGCAGGGTGAACTGTATGCCTCAGGCCACCCAGCTGCATGTGGAAGAGCCAGGTCTCCACATGCCGGAGGCAATTCTTGCCTCTCTATGCTGCACGTTATTCCTGTGACAATAGTCAGCTATCACCTCTGTAGACAGGGACAGCGTGTAGAGTGCGGCTCCATCCCATGCAGGAGGTGCTTGAGACCTGGAATGACCCAGGCCCTGCCCTGGCCCTGAAGAATCTCAGCATCACGTGGCAGACCTGGATGTGGTATCCTGGGACAGAAGGTGGCATCGGGTGTGCACACGCTGCCAGGGAGGACGTGGGAGTGCTGCTGTGCCCTGTGTCTGCAGGCACAGGAAAGCCCCCCTCCGAGGGCACTTGATCAAGTCTGGAGACTTGCATCTACCTGGCAGAGAAGGTGAAAGGGAGAGGTGGTCTCCTGTGAAGTCACAGCTGCCGGGGACCAGTGCACCTGCCGCACAGTGTGTGGTGCAGGGGTGATGGGAGCCAGGCTGGGAGGGTTTGCCATTCCCTCTGAGGAGTTTGCAATCCATTCTGTGAGCCGTGGGAACCAGTTCACTTCTTAGAAGGCTTGCTAAGCCTTCTAAGGACAGGGGAGGGTGAGGAAGGACAGGGGAACAGGCTGAAGGGGACCCACTCTGGGCTGCTGTGGTGACAACAGGGGAGGAACCAGAGCAGCCACACCAGGCACCAAGGAGGAGCCGCACCCTGAGATGCAGTCACTGCAGGGAGTGGTTGCTGTTCCCGTCCATGACGTGGGGGTAACCCATGTGCCCCAGGCCCTGGCTCTGAGGCTGACGGGACATGTGGGTCCTGCACGTAGTAGCTGGGCATCAATGGTGGCTGTGACTCTGATGATGATGAGGGTCTTTGGGGAAGGGAGGCGTTCGTTGTGGAAGGTTCCTCGTGGCTGGTCAGGCAGTGGCCCTGGGATCAGAGAGGCCGGTGGGCCCAGTGGACGAGCACAGGAAAGGCAGGGTACCAGGGTGGTGCGGGTGTTCCGGCCATCCTCTGGGGAGAGGCAGAGCACCAGCTCAGCAGGCAGAGAAGCTCTCACCTCTCAAAGCTGTTTCTCGTCTAGGCGAGGTTCTAAGGAAAGCAGCCCCCGGGCAGCAGGGGTGGCACTGACGCCTCGCCAACTTCTTTCTCCAATGCTGGGAGACTACCTGGGTGGGGAGCAAGTCCAGGGCAGGGGTCCCTAACTTTCCTTTGTGATGTTCACTCATTCCGCAGATACTGGGCGAGTGCCTGCTGTGAGCTGAGTGCTGTGCTAGGAGCTGGGAGTCGGGGAGGAGCAGGACCGACGGATGGAATCAATGAGTGCATGGAGGACCTGGCCTTGTACACTTCCGGAAGAACGCAGTCTTCCATGTGTTCATCCATTCATGGGACAGACATTTACTGAGGCTTCCTCTATTCTGGGCACGGCAGTGAACAAAATGGACAAAAGTCTCTGCCCTTGGAGCTTCAATTCCAGTGATTAAAATGAGTAACAGGAACCATGGTTCTCCTGGCGCTTTTTTTCAGAGCAACCACAAGGTCTTCATCTATGTCTGACTCATCAGTGGAGCAACCGAGACTCCATGAGCTGCTTCATGAGCTCCGGGGAATAACCAGCACTCATGGGTGGAGTCTAAAACTAATATAAATGCTTAGAAATAAAAATACATGATTTTATCTCTCTTTTTCCCCTAAAATGTTGGTTTCGAAGGAAACCAAAGCATGTTTGACTCTAAAACTTCTATTTTAGGGTTTAGCATTGTGAACCCCAAAATCTGAGACAGGTCTCAGTCAATTTAGGAAGTTTATTTTGCCCAAGGATGTGTGTCTGTGACACAGCCTCAGAGGTCTGACCACATGTGCCCTAGGTGGTCAGAACACAGCTTGGTTTTATACGTTTTAGGGAGACATGAGACATCAATCAAGATAGGTAAGATGAACATTGGCTCAGTCTGGAAAGGCGGGGCCTCGGTGACATCAATCAACATATGTAACATGAACATTGGCTCAGTCTGGAAAGGCGGGGC
>NW_012101299.1:2255872-2258729 GCF_000951045.1 Mandrillus leucophaeus
ATGAACATTGGCTCAGTCTGGAAAGGCGGGGCCTCGGTGACATCAATCAACATATGTAACATGAACATTGGCTCAGTCTGGAAAGGCGGGGCTTCAGTGACGTCAGTCAACATATGTATCATGAACATTGGCTTGGTCTGGAAAGGTGGAGCCTCAGGGACATCAATCAACATATGCAAGATGAACATTGGCTTAGTCTGCAAAGTTGAGACCTCTGTCCAGAAAGGCGGGACAACTTGAAGCCAAGACAGGAAGCAGGAAGGGGGTTCCCAGGTCACAGGTAGATAAGAAACAAATGGTTGCATCCTTTTGAGTTTCTGATGAACCTCTCCAAAGGAGGCAACCAGAGATGCGTTTATCTCAGTGAGCAGAAGGTGACTTTGAATAGAGTGGGAGGCAGGTTGACCCGAAGCAGTTCCCAGCTTGACTTTTCCCTTTAGCTTAGTGATTTTGGAGCCCCAAGATTTATTTTCCTTTCACAGCATGTGGTGGTTCTTTATTCTCATAAATGATTTCAAAACATTATGCACTTGGAGGATTTTATAATGCAAAATCGCGGTGTCCTATTAAAGTACAAAGAGGCAAAGCAGAGGCGGCAGACAGGACGTCAAAGAACCAGTGCGTGGCTGCGCTGGGCCCCGGGGCTTCCCACGCTGGTTACTGTCATCCTTCCGAATCACTGGACTTGAAGCCCAGCATGTTGCTGAGTTTTGCTCCAGAGGTGAGTGGACAAGTGTGTCCCCCACCGCCACCGTCCCGACCAGGCCTTAGAGAACTGGGCTGGGAGCACGGCCAGCATCAGACTCATTCCCCATGAGAGGTAAAATGAGAGACTCACTGACTCGCCAGGGGCGAAAGGCTTCAAGGCCAAGAGGGAGAAAGAATGTGTAGGAAGGTTTGAGGTTTGGAACTGGTTTCCTCTTAAGACTGTGATTCTCAGATTCTCTACAGAACTACAAGAAAATGTCCTCCTTATTGAAAGACAAAATGTGGTATTATGATGAGCAAACCAACGTGTATATAATCATATATATAACACAGTGTCATGGTCCTATGGTAAACATCATAGGCTCACTCTGTACCTGCAAAAAGCATTAGCAAAAGAAACGGGAACATTTTCCTTCTTTTATAAATTTCCACTTCATATACCCAACTAAATGGTTTTTAAAGGTAGTTCTATAAGGAATTTTTGGAAAGTTCCAGAAATTTGCAGCCTCAGTTTATTCCACTGTCCTGATACATCATCCAAAATTGTTTTTTTTTTTTCATTTCTCTTTTCTTTCTTTTTGATTCTCAGACAATTGCCATTTATTATTTCAGTGACAAAGGTAATGCATGCCGGCAGGAAGCAATACACAAAACATGAAGATGAGTGGAGACCCTCCCCAGACCCCCTACCTCTGCCACCCCCACAAACACGCACGTCCAAGTGTATCCACGCTCATGCTATTATTTGTTCTTATAAAAATGGGGTCAATATATCAGCTTCCAAGAGCTGCCTAACAAAATATCACTGACCAGGTGGTATAGACAGCAGAAGTTTATTTTCTCCCTGCCCCAGAGGCTGGAGGTCTGAGATTAAGGTGTGGGCAGGGCTGGTTTCTCCTGGCTTGTGGACTCCGTCTCCTCCTGGCGTCCTTCCGTGGCCACCCCTCTGTGTGTCCGTGCGCTCACCTCTTCTCATAAGGACAGTCAGATTGGACCAGGGCCCCCCGCCCAAGACCTCATTTTAGCAGACTGTGTGAGAAAACTGTTGCCCACATTCTCACCAGACAGGTGTATGGTTCTTTGTTCGTTTCTCAACTCTTTCTAAGGAAAATCTCAAACATACACAAAAGTCCGGAGAATAGAACAACGAACCATACTCACCACCCAGCTGCAACCACCATCAGCTTTTACTAACAGTATTGCGTCTGTTTCCCTGGCCATTTTTTGGAATATATTTAGAACAAATCCCTGCCAAACATTATGGTATTTCACCAATAGACATCCGTATACATTTCTAATGCTCCAAGACTTTTTAGCAACTTAGGTGCTATCCAGTTAATTCCTCAATGTCAGAGAATGCCATGCGGCTTCTGCTAGTGCGTGTCTGGCTATGGAGCACTTCAGTGGCCTCGGCTCCATCTCCCTCATCGCTAGTGTGGTGGGGTCACCTACAGACCTTTGCTTTTGAGGTACGAGGTGGGACATGAGTCCAGAGGCAGGACTGTCTGCGGTGCTTGGAGGACCAAATTGAGGACTAGCTGAAACAGGGTGGGGCAGAACACCAGTGTGCCATGTCAGTTTACCATTGTCATGGTGATACCCGGAATACCACCCCTTTCCATGGCAATAACCCGAAACCCGGAAGTTACACCCTTGTCCTAAAAATTCTGCATAAACCACCCCTTAATTTGCATATAATTAAAACCAGATCTAAAGATGACTGCAGACCTGCCGCTGAGCTGCTACCCTGAGCACAATGCCTATGGGGAAGCCCTGCTCTACCAACAGCAGTCCCTCCCTTGCCACCACTGTGCACGGCTGCTTCCACAAAAGCTGCTGTCAAGTTCTTCCCTCCTGGGCAAGCCCTGATTTTGGTGCTTGCCTGCCCTGAGTTGCTTTCATCTGGATTTCCTCCCGTGTGAAATTAGCTGTGCAGATCCTTCCCTTGTTTTTTTCTATTGAATCGTTTTCCTCTTATCAATACGTACTTTCTCTTTCTATATGAAGGATGGCTACAATAGTTTTATGCAGATTCCGAAGAGAAGGCTTCAGGCAAGTTTCTTCTCCAGCCCCTGCTCCCATCTCCCTCTGCCCTGCTTCTCCGGCCCCTGCTCCCATCTCCCTCTGCCCTGCTTCTCCGGCCCCTGCT
>NW_012101299.1:2258779-2273110 GCF_000951045.1 Mandrillus leucophaeus
GCCCCTGCTCCCATCTCCCTCTGCCCTGCTTCTCCGGCCCCTGCTCCCATCTCCCTCTGCCCTGCTTCTCCGGCCCCTGCTGCCATCTCTCTCTGCCCTGCTTGGAGGCATCCAGCCTTCTTCACCACAGGGAACATGGAGCTCAAAAGATAGCACACACCTTAATGCTGTTGACAGCTGCCCCAGTGGCAAAGGGACATGTTTTCACCACCTGCACCTTGTTTGGCCAGTTAGAGGGCTGTGTTCCTCAGAGTCAGGAAGCTCTGGGCCAAGTGGAGGAAAGAAATGGCGCAGCCACCGCTGGCCTCCTGCTGCTCCTCCTGGATCTGGGAGACGGTGCCCAGTCAAGCCCTCCATGCCCTGCCCTTGAGTGGGATGTCTGACTGCTCTCACCACCTCTCCTTCTCCCCTTAACCCCAGGCCCAGTCCCTCTAGGCTCACTGATTGTGGTTTTTCTGCTTAGGAATTGTTCCCTGGGTGTAGCCAGGCTTGTAGGGCCCCATCCTCCCCAGCCCTGCTCCCCATTGTTCAGGGGCAGCCCCCGCAACTCCTCCCACCTGTCGTGGCTCTTTGCTGCACCTTCCCTGGCCCAGTCTTGGCATTCGCCCTTATCAGTTCTCTGTCTTCTTTGAAGCTGAGACAGAGTCTTGTCCCCTGCTTGCTTGCAGATGCTAAGATGGAGTTTAGAGTACAGTATATTGATCAGGGACCCATGCCTGGGAAAGGGGCAGAGAGAGAAGCCGAGCAAGATGCACCCTGGTCCAGCCTTGGCACCCCCAGGGAGCCCTGGGCTGTGGGGCCTGTTGGAGTTGCTGCATGGTGGGCAGGAAGGGCTGTGCATTCATACCCTCCACAGCTGGTCCCGGGTGTGGGCCACTTTGGGTAAAGTGACCATCTGCAGCTGAGGCAACCTGAAGGAGGGACAGCTGGAGGTATCTGAGGCTGCTCTCCCAACGCTGGAGGTCAGGGTCTCCCCAGGAGGGGTCTGAAAGGGCATTTCCATGCCCAGCCCATACAGGAAGCTTATTGGAGCCTTGCATCTGGGAAGCACCACAGACCGCACCACAGACCGCGCTACAGACCAACACATGCGCAGCCCTGCCAGGCTGCTCTCCCTCCCTGCCCAGCTGCTTTCTCTCCCTGCTGTGACCAGGCCATTTTGTTGCATTCTTTGTGCTCAGCTCTTTCCTTCTCTAGTTGATTCCTTTTCCAGGCAGTGGGCCTGGGAGTGAAGTCCCCTTGACCTTCGGGCTCCACGCAGGCACCTGGAGCCCCTGGGCTCTTCCCCTGCAGGGAACTGTTATCATCCTGCACTTTGCCCTCCTCCCAAACTGCCCGCGGGAGATGCAGAGTGAACTCCTAGTCCTCAAAAAGGCTTAAAAATTGCTCTACATTTTATGTTTAACAAGTGGTTATGTTAAAAAATTCACAACTAATGACTTGAGGCTTTGTTCTTCTTCAGACTCCACCAGTGAGTCCCTGTGGAGCTGGGCACATCCCATGATTTATCTTGGTTTCAGTCTCCTCCTCCGTGAACTGAGAGGCCTTAGGGAGTCATTTATGGTGGAGGAGGGAGCGCTTCTCTTCCAGCGCAGGGAGTCCCCCATGGGACAGTCTCTGGTCTGTGCACCTGGCTGCTGAGGAGGGAGCAGGAGGGCTATGGAGGGTCTTCTCCAAGGCCCCAGAACCATGTGATGAGGGCTTCCTGCCACCAGCACCCAAGTCCTGCTCTGCAGCATGGCAGGCGGAACCCAGCCTGAGGCAGGGCTCCCAGTTGCTGGATATGAAATCTGTCCTCAAACACTGCCAACTGGCTCATCCCCATGTCGACGGAAGGCTGGGCCACAGCTCTGCATGCAGGGAGAGTGGGGGCGGGCGGGCCGCTACTCCCATATGGACCCATGGAGCAGGGCCTTCTGATCCCATTATCCCTGATCAGATCTGCATGAGAGGATCTCCCTCTGCCTGGAGAGAGGAACATACGAGGGCAGCCATGTTCCTGTTCCACAAGGATGCATGGCCAAAACATATGCATACATACCACATACGCATACATAGACATTTGTGTTTACATATGCACCATGCTCACGCACCAATAGACATGCACATATACTTGCACATGCACACCCACACACACACATGCACACATGTGCATACACACAATGCAGCCATGTACACACATGCACGTGTGCTCACACATGCACAATACTCACACATCCATAGACACGCATTTACATACGAACACATACATGTGCACACACATACACACACACACACCCCCAAAAGCTCTAAGCTCCAAGTAAGCAAAGCCTGAAAGCATGGGGCACATTGCAGAGAACCCGAATTCTCCTCCCCAGTTAAGTCTCCAGAGCCACCAGGGAGACGATGAGCCGGGGGGGAAGGACTTACTGCTTCTGGGTACCGTCGCCGGGCCTCTAAGAACTCAGCAAACCGGGACGGGGGATATACTGACAGGAATTTTATTATGTGTTTAAAGATACCTTTTTCCTGTCAGGCCTGTGGTTTAATAAATACCTAGGGCTTACCCTTAAACTCTCCAAGGCTCAGGGCTAAGGACTTCATGACAGGTTTGCCCCTCATCTGCGAAGTGGCCTGAATCCCAGCTGTGAGAGCTGATATCAAAGCTCAGTTGTTGGCTCCCAAGCAAGAAAGGAGCGCGGAGAAGTCGGCAAGAGAGATGAGGAGGGTTTGGGAGAATTAGCTGAGGAGGCAGCAGCTGCACATCAGGAAAACGCGCCGAGGGAAGGGCTTCAAACATAAATCTTTGAGGATGGAAAGTCCCTCTAGTTACAAAGCAAAGATGTGCAAAGCGTGGTTCTCTGTTTTCACCGAGGCAGCCTCTCGGGTCTCAGCACAACTGAGCAGGCTCAGTCACGGTCAGCTCAGGGATGAGTAGCTCCACGGACAGGCTTCCCGTGAGGCCAGGTGGCCGTGGCGAAGGCTCCTGGCAAGGCTGCCTCCCCTGCCCACAGTGCAAATTTCCAAGCAAATTGCCGAGGGCCCTTGCCCTGATTTCATGATCGAACTCCTTGCAGGCGGAGAGCTGCCCTCCCCCGGCCTTCTGTACGTTCCTGGGGCATGTGAGGATCCCCAGCCTCCCTCCCCAGTGGCTCTTATGATTCTCTTGCCAACAAAAGTGGCGTCTCATGATTTACACAGCTTTCCCATGGGTCTCACGATGGGTGATTGTATGTGTCACCTTGACTGGGCCACAGGGTACCCTTGACTGGGCCACAGGGTACCCAGATATTTGGCTAAACATGGTCTGAGTGTTTCTATGAGGGTGTTTCAGATGAGATTAGCATTTGAATCAATGGACTCAGAAAAGCAGATGGCCTCCCCAGTGCGGGTGGGCCTCATCCAGTCCATTTGGGCCTGAATAGAACAAAAGACTGAGCAACAGAGAATTCACTCTCTGCCTGACTGCTTGAGCAGGGACATCGAGCTTCTCCTGCCTTCAGGTGGGGACGTATGCCATCAGCGCTCCTGATGCCTTCAGGCTTGAACTGACCCACACCACGGCTTCCTGGGTCTCCAGTGTGCAGATGGCAGAATATGGACCTTCTAGACCCCTGAAATATATGAGCCAATTCCTTATAATAAACCACACACACCCCCCTACACACACACACATTCTGTTGCTTCTGTGTCTCTGAAGAACCCTGAAAAATACAGGTGTGCATTTCAGAACCACTCTCTGAGGGCATTCACAGACTCACCTGTGCCATTGCTGGCTGAGTCCACGTCTCTCATACGGGGTCTTGCCCTCCTTGGTCCTCTGTCACTTGGGGTACCTGCCACCCCTCTGCCTTCTGCCCATGATCTTCACTTTCCAGCCAGCTCCTTGTCTCACTTCTGCTAATGGCCCTGCTGTCTTCTTGGGTTGAAACCATGGCATTCTCGGTACCTCTAAAAAGATCCCATCCATTATGGCTGGCTGAGCCTCTCAGCTGGACCTTCTCCAAAAAATGGCCAGAGAAACAGATCCTGCCTGCCATATCCGATGGAGTCACAGGTCACCGCTGGCAGGACCGCCGGCTGGCATCAGACCTAGAAAGGGGAGGATGCAAACTAAGCCATTAAACCTGTCCTTCTTGCCATGCTCATGAATAATCCCAGCAACACGTGTGCAGATGTGCAGCTCACGTATTTTCTGACTCTCTGGCTAATATTTCTCTTTTGCACAGAGAAGTTAGTTTTGGCTTCCAGCAGCTTTGTGGGACACCACCGCAAGAATGGAAGATACATGGCCAGTAGGGTTCTCACCTCTGGGACCAAAAGGATCTGGACTCACTAGTTGTATAAATGTAGTCAAGTAATTTAAACTCTTAAAGCTACACATGTCCCTGTCTGTAAATTGAGAATAATAGTAGAGTAGTTGTGAGACTTAAATATTTTATGTAGAATGTGGTTGTTGTGCAGCACACAGGAAATGCTCAGTGCATGTCAACTGTTATTACTATCACTGTCCTGCATCCACAGAGGACTTGAGCGACTAACAAAAATTAAATCAAGATTGTCCCTATCGTGAGTACTTGCCTGTATTATCAAACTATACTTGAATTCACCTATTCATAAGGTTGAACTTGTCACTAGGGTTCCCTTGTGGGTTTTGGGGGGTGGAGTTCACCTGCATACCCTGGGCAGAGCTGTGAGTGCATTTATAGATTTGTAGTGTAGCTTCCTAAAATGGAAGGACTAGAGGAAACCCGAGCCACGATCATCTCCGTGTGAAAGGTGGTTGCTGAGGTCCGCAGATGGCGCGGGGAGAGAAGGGGCCACATTTTCTTCAGGTTTCATGACTCAGTATGAAGCCACCAGCAGCGCTGCCCACGCTGTCTTGAGGAGCTGGGATCAGAGGCTGACACCCGACGCTGCCATGCTGGTTAGGACTGGTTAGCACTGTTGGCAAACTGCCACCAGCCCAGCCCCCGAGCACACCCTCTCCCACTGCTTGGTGGGTGTCCCCACCCCCTACCCCCATCCCAGCAGCGTTGGGGATACAGCCTGCCTGAGGCCAGCGTCCACTGGAGCAGCCTGTGCCACGCAAACTCTGGAACACTTTGCGTATCGCTCCTCCGGGGACCCTCAGAAAATGAGATGATATGAGGGAGCACCGTGCTGCCCTTGGAGCTCCACGACCTCCTCACCTCAACACGAAACTCTTATTTTGAGGGAACATGAATCAACACTCCCAGAACAAGCGCAGGGAATACCGTGTGAAATAAAACTCCGGGACTGCTGTTGGGAGAAGGAAAATATAAAAGAGAGGAAGTGAGCAGGGTGTGCCAGGAAACGCGTCAGAGGCGGCTGGGCTCCCAGATGTGTTAAGTGTGGACCCCGCAGGGTGCAGCAGGAGCCTGCAGGACTTCTCAGGGCCTTTCCTGCACTAGGAGACGGCAGACACCTGCACGGGAACATGCTCTTCCGTGGGGCCTTTTGAGGCTCATTCACTGTACTTTTTGTCTCTGGGCATTTGCTGTATTTTTTGCGCATGCAGTTGGTGGCCTGTGATATCCCAGGCAGCACGCTCAGTTTGGACACTGTCCAGTGTCCCCTGGCAGAGGGCCCCCCTGCCCTACGCACCCTCAACCTTGAAGCAACCTTGACTTTTGGAAACTGAGATGTCATACTGGGCACTCCTCCACATTGGAGACCATCCACAGCCCTGCCTGGTGCTAAAGGGTGGGCTGCGTCCCCACTACCTCTGTGGGCCTGGGAAAGCATCGTCCCAACCACCTGCCAGACAGCCCTGGCCCGACCTCCCCGGTGCAGCCCCAGGCATTCCAACCCCATCGCAGAATGCTTCCCAAACTACCTGCACTGCGGCCTCCTCTCCACCACCCCACTCCTCTGTGCTCCAACAGAGCCCTGTGGGGACGAATGGCTGGAGAACACATTGCTATCAGGCCTCGGAAAGGCGCTAAGACCCGGGTCCACACTCCAGCTCTGGCAGGTGGAGGCAAGGGAGCGGGAGGAATCTCACCCAGACTCGAGCTTGCCTCCCAGTGTGGCTTTCCATGGCCAAGTGACCCTGCACTGCTGACTGCGTCACTGTGAGCCTCAGTTTCCTCATCTGTAAAATGGAGCCATGGATTCTGAAGCCAGGAGTTGTGTGCAATGATGTATTCAGGAAGTGAACCCAGGAGACTGGTCAGAGTGTGGGAGAAGCAGAACAGGGAATCAGAGGGGGCCAGGCCGGGGGCACCACCGAGGGCGCCTCCAGCCACAGGGAGTCCTGGGGAAAATTGCCAAGAGTCACCCTTGGCGGAAGCAAAGGAGATGGGCAGCCACAGCTGGCACTGGCCATGCAGGGCCCTGGGGATGGGGGTGGAAACGGCCTGTCAGGCCTTCCCAGCTCCCCATGTCCGACGATGCCTGGCTCCAGTGGCCTGAGATGAGGTCTCTGGGGAGCTGCCCGGGTGCTGGGCTTGAGAAAGGAAAGTTCACAGAGGGTAGGGTTTAGAGAGCAGCAAGAAGCCCAGGGTTCAATCTGCGGAAGCGTGGCCATCCCACACCACTGGGGCCAGCCCGCCTATTGCCAGGACTGTGGTGAGGGCCCGGGAAGCCACCTGTTTCTAGCTGAGGGCCAGCACACAGGATGCCCCCGCCCCAGGAACTCCGTTCCCCTCCAGAACACCCTCGTTCATCACAGTCTGGCCTCGTCCACATCAGCAGGATCGGGCATGGGGTGGGCCTGGGCTTAAAAGCTCAGAAAACAGTTTTAATTCTGCAAGTCACCTGGCCTGCCCCCGTTTGCCCACCTGTCCATTACAGGTGCCACTAAAGATGAGACTTAAGCTGACCAGCCTCAGATGAGACTTCCAGCCAAGGTTTGGTCTTCATGAGTAGGAGGCCTGAGGCCTGTGCCAGTCCTTTGGGTACCACAGCCACCAATTCACCATGTGCTCCTCCAGAGCGAACAGTCCTGGCTCCCTCCCTCCTGAGCCACACTCAGGGAAACCCAAAGAATGCCTTTCTCCTCTTGGCTTGGTTGTGGTTGTGGTTGTGGTTGCGGCTCCAGGACAATCCGGCTGCCATGCATGCCCTGGGGAGGTTTCAGGGTAGGCACCATTGATGTGGGGTGTCTGAGGCCACCCACCTCAATAGCCATGCCTAGTCTGCAGGTGGACAGTGTGTGTGGATGGAGGTGGCCTCTGGACTTAGGGCCGGGAGTCACCAGTGATTCTGGCTGGGTCTGGCTATTTCAACCATCTTTGGGGTTCACTCCGACCCCTGTCTGGGATGGTGAGATCCCAGCAATTATGCTAAATTGACCAAAACCACAAAACTGTGACTGTTGACTGGACAGATTTGCTATCCATTAGCTGACCTTGAGGATGTCTTTGCCCCGCTGAGGCTGCGGATGAGGGGCCTCAGGCACAGGATGGGAGAGCTGCCCTCGGGCCCCCCACAGCACTGAGGCTGCAGATGAGGGGCCACGGGCACAGGAGTGGAGAGCTGCCCACGGGACCCCACGACACTCCTTGGCAGGAGAAGAGGGTCAGCATGTAGAAGTGCACAGACACCTGATGAATCTAAGAGCAAATGAATCTCTTCTTCAGTATTGCTCCTTTGGAACCAATCCCGCCTAAACCCTGAGTCTATCCACCCAGCAGACACCAGTGGGTCCCCTCCGGCCTGCCTCACACAGCTGCAGCACAGCGTGTGCTGTACTGTTACAGGTGGGTCAGCCTAGTGGCCCTGGACCTGGAGATTGTGTCCGCCCTTCTGCTGCAGGACCTCACCTTAACCAATTACATCTGCACCAGCCCTGCTTCCTGGTACGTTTCTGTTGTCTGAAGCTACCAAGCTGCAAACCTGGGCAAGGAGTGGAGCTTGGATAAGAATCGTCTGGGCAAGGAGTGGAGCTTGGAATAAGAACCGCCTGGGCAATCACTGTAAACTACAGCTCCCGAGGCCCCGCCAGAAACCCTGATTTAAGCTGCAGGCTGCAGGTGATCGTGATGAGAGCCCGTTCGTTCTATGGAACGGAAGCATTCCAGCACTGTGCTAGGCAAAGATCATCCTATTTGTCTGTGGGATTGAGACTGTTATCCTTGCCTGTCAGCCCACAGTCCTCTCTCGCTTCTGACCACTGGTCACCTCTGGTTACAGCCCAAGCCCCCACCGCAGTCCAGAGCCACAGACACCCCGAACTCCTCTGAGATGGTCCTGAACATCTGCATGTCTCTGCTTCTCTGTCTGTGTATTTACAACGCCTGCTTGAGCCATATCACACCTAACCAGCAGGTGCCTCTGTGCCCAAAATGAAAAATTAATTAAGTTTAAGGCTTCAGGTTATGTAAAACAAATTAGGTCTCTGCTTCATCAATTTAAGTCCCCAAACCTTGCCACTAAGTTTACTTAGGCTGTGATATCGTTGAGTCAAATAACACAAACCTTAAAAAGCAGAAACCATGTGTGTGGAGTGATGACACAAACTCATCAACTTTAGGAACTAGGTCAAAAATAAGGTTTTCCCCCCGCATGTGGGAGAACTCCGGCCCTTGAATTATTCATGCCAATGTGTGCTCTGCTGCTTTAAACGAGACAATTGAGCGTTGGTTTGGAAGGTCATTAACACCCAGGAAAAATGCAAATGGTTTTTCCTCCTTGTTAATTGTCATAGTCTGAGAATCACCCCACATGGAAATGAAATGAAAGCAGGTTCCATCCCTGGTGGGGGAGACAGGGGCTCCCGCTACCGACAGGCTCTTCTTGGATGTCGACTGCAGAAAGTCCCCGTGGGCAGCTGTCTCTCCATGGAGACCCCGGCTTGCTGGGTGAGGAAGCAAATTGAGGTGCTATTTAAAGCGACCTCTAGTAAGTGACTAATCGGGAGTCTCTTTCTCAGAGAGGGTGGAATTGGGGTCAAAGCTCAATTAGCCTAGAAAACATCCCCTCTGCCTGACCACTGGTGAGAGCGATCCCTGCCAGAATCTGCCGCACAGGGAATTCATCCAAGCCCTACGTTTTGGAAGCCCTTGGAGGTAGTGGGATTTGCCCAAGCTACTCAAATACTGAATGGCAGAGTTGAAACCAGAATCCCTTCTTCTCCTAAGCCCAGTGCACCTCTCTCCACACCTCCTGTCCCTGGAGAAGCCCAGATCTGAAGGTTCATGCAAAGCAACGCTCCATATCAGTAAGCACAGCTGGAGGAAAGCAGGCTTCCTCCCCACGTTGCAATCTGGAGGAGGCTCCAAATGGGAACCACAGTGCGGTTCACCGGGTCCCGTCAGGGTGGGACAGAGGGGTCATAGGTGTGCTGGGCTGGCCAAACAGTCTGGTGTGGTGCTGGTCTCCAGCTGAGAGCCCCCCTTTCCACCCCGGCTACAGCCTCCAGCACAGCCAGGAGGTCAAGGTGTTCCTCATTGACCCCGCCAGGCTCCAGGCGCCGCAACCGTGGGCAACATGAGGAAGGCCCTTCCTCCCCTGTGTCTCACAGTCCCAAAAAACACAGGTAGTGGGTAAGGAAAACACCGCACGCTCACTGATGTGGGGTGAGGGGGTTAGAGAAAGCCTCAAATCGCTGGCTCCAGTTTTGCTTATCAACAACTCATTCTGTCTAGAATAGAGGTGATCAAATCTTAGTGTCTGTAAAAATTACCCAAGAGGCTTGTTAAAAATTACGCAAGAGGCTTGTTAAAAATGCAGACACTTTGGGAGGTCATGGCAGGTGGATCACTTGAGGCCAGGAGTTCGAGACCAGCCTGGCCAACATGGCAAAATCCTGTCTCTACTAGAAATACAAAAAAAAAAAAAAAAATAGCTGGGCCTGGTGGCAGGTACCTATAATCCCAGCTACTCAGGAGGCTGAGGCAGGAGAATCACTTGAACCCAGGAGGTGGAGGTTGCAGTGATTGGAGATCACGCCACTACACTCCAGCCAGGGCAACAAGAGCGAAACTCCATCTCAAAAAAAACAAAACAAAACAAAACAAAAACAGACTCCTGAGTCATAGCCTGGACTCCGACGTGTAGCTGTGCCTTCAGTAAGCCCTGGGTGAGACACAGATTCTGCTTTTAAACAGCTCCCTAGGTGACTCTGGCCATGTGGGAAGCTGCCGTCTAGTGAGAATTCAGCCTGATATTGAGCCATACCGAGCGAGCTATCCGCTCCTGGCCACAATCCCACTGCAGTAACAAGTCCCGGATGGGGCATTCCCAGAACCTTCCTTCGGGATCCCCACAGGCCCGCTGTGCCAGACGGAATAATGGCCCCCAAGGATGTCCTCATCCCACTCCCCCGCCCCTGTGAATATGTCACCTCACCTGGCAAAAAAGACTTTGCAGACAGAACTCAGTCGGAAGGTCACTCTGGGTTAACCAGATGGGCTGCGGTGATCTCCAGGGCCTCTGTAGGAGGAAAGCAGAGCGTCCAGGCCAGAGCAGGAGGTGTGATGCCCGAACAGAGGCCAGAACACCGGCTCTGAACACTGGGAGGGGCCCCAAACTGGGGGCACAGGTGGCCTCAGCTGCTGGAAGGGGCAGGAACTGGAGACTACCCTGGAGTCCCCAGAGGAAACTCAGCCCTACTGACGCCTTGATTTTGGCCTGTGAGACCCATGCTGGGCTTCTCACCTATGGGACCTGGGAGGATGATGTGTGTGGTTTCAAGTCCTGGCTTTGTGGTGATTTTTTTTTTTACTGCGGTTTGTTGCAGCCGCCACAGGAATCTCCAGCGCCTCCCAGTGAGCACACTTGTGGAGGCTCCTTCCCCACCCACTGCTGACCTGGCCTCACTGTGCTCCACTCTGTCTCCAAGGAGCTTCCTGGCTTCACTTCACCAACAACCAAGAGAGGGCTCGAGGTGTCAGTCTCGGCACCGTGGAGCCTGGGGTGTGGCCGCTGCTGCCTGTGGCCTTCCAGCAAGTCCTGTCGCCCTGCGGGACAAAAGCCTCAGGGACGTGCACTCCTCAGTCCACTCAGAGCTCCGCCCAGGAGCACCATGGGATAGGGACCACCTTGGAGGTCAGGCTGCTCCGTTGTCTTAATGAATCCACCCCCAGGAAATACTGAAGTTCTTCTTGGATCAAGAGGTTAAAGCCCATAAGACAACCCTCCCCCCAGCAGCTCCCCGCCCATCCTTCCAAGTCCACATTTATGCGATTGCGGTTACAGCGTGGGGAGCAGGGGCTCTGCATGGGGTGGGGGCACTGGGCCTTCTCCGAGACGACGTCAGGCCTGCTGAGCTGCAGCCCCAGTTACAGCAGCAGCCCCGGGGCCGAGCACGTGTCCCCACTAGCCACACTCCCCGCAGCCTAATCCCACACGACAGGCCAGGCTCCTGGGTAAGGTCAGGGCCAAACTTGCCATGCCAGCCACCCTCCCCATGGTCTAATCCCACACAACCGGCCAGGTTCTTAACTTAGGTAAGGTCAGGGACAACTTTGCCCCGCCAGCCACAGCGCCCACGGCCTAATCCCACACGGCAGGCCAGGTTCTTAAGTAAGGTCAGGGCCAACCTTGACCCCAACTCCTGCCTTGCGGATCATATAGCCCCCACACCTGTCACAGGACCGTGCGCCCACAGGGTGAAGGTATCTATGGAATGAACTGTGTGGGAGGAGTTTGCTGACTCTCCGCACTCTCTGGGGACTGCGTGTGGCTCCCCCGTCATCTGACCTTCCCATCCCCATGTACCGAGGGGCTCGCCACGGCATGGCTCCGCAGAGCTACCCTGTTTCCTGCACTTGAGGGGAGCCCAGTCATCCCAAGTGGCCCCATTAGACATGGGAGGAGAGAAGAACGAGCGGGTGAGAAGATGGCTTCCTAAACCCCAGCAGCTGCAGGAAATTCAACACTCCCTGGCAGGCACCTTCCTCCACAGGAGCGGGAACCAGTGTGGCACCAGAAGGAGATGTGGTCCTTGTTTGTAGGATGAAGCGCTGAGGCCCAGGGTGGAGAGGCGGTTCACACTTCACCCCACGCCTTTTCCCATCTGGCCTCACCCGGTCATCCTCGCTCATGCTGCAGCCTGTGGGGTCCGGGAGCTGAGGTGCCAGGCCAGGCTACAGACTCTAAGCTTGGTCCTGCTTTGAGAAGCACACAGGAAATGCCTGCACGGAGCCACCATAAATAAGACAAGGTCCTTTCCCGGTAGGACTCACAAACCAGGACAACGGGACGAGGAAACAGAAAAGGGACAGTGCAGGGGACCCGGGCTGACTGGATTAGTAGAGACTGCTCACAAAGGCTTTGTGGAGAGGGAGACGTTGCCACGAAGTCTTGTCCTGAGCACTCAGGGATCTCCTTGGAGGGTGTTTGGCAGCAGGAGTGTGTTCCCGGCCAGCCCCACCACCCGCGGGCGCTCCGTGTGGGTCAGTGCACCATCCTTGGAGGTTTGTTGAGGGAGAAGCTAATGGAAGCGGGGGAAACTGATGAGGCCAGCGGTTTTCTCACTTAAATGGAAAGTCCTGTGTGTGGGACTCAGGCATCTCAGTGGCATTCTAAAGTCTCCCCAGTATGCAGCCGCTGTGTGGCAGCCAGCGTGAGGGCCACACTAGAGGAGCTTTAAGGTTCTATTATTTGGGAGTCAGCCTCGGTAGACGACAATCAGGGGTCCAGGAGCAGCTGGTGCAGAATGAGTATATAGGTCAAAGGAGCTCCCACCACATGGAAGGTACGTGAGAGGGTGTGAGCTGGGTCAGGAACCTCTTTTCTGAGGCTTCTCTCCAGTCTGGTGTCCCCAGAAGCAGAGGCACCCAGGGATGAGCAAGACCAGCAGAGACTGGAGAGCAGGAAGGAAGAGGAGCTGCGGTGAGAAGGTGGACCCGACGCCACTCTGTGACCATGTGGGTCATACGGGGACCATACAGGGTCTTTGTCCACATGCAGTGGAGCCTCTGTCCATGGCATTCTCCAGGGATGACTCTCCAAGGCAGGCTCCCAGCCCTGCCTCAGCGCTCAGAGCCTACCTAGTCCTGGTCCAAAGGGTCAAAGAGACATTGAATGCATAGGCACCATGAAAGAAAGAAAGAAGGAAGCAAAGAGGGAAGGAAGGAGGGGAAGAATGAGGGAGAGGGGGAGGGAGGGAGAAAGAAGGAGAGAAGGAAGGGAGGGAGTTAAAATTTCACAAGGGATCTCTCTGGGTAAAAGCTATGCCAGAGCCAAGCATCTACAAACACGTAAATGGCCCCATTTTCCTGACAGCTGTTCAGGAGATCCTTAACAGCCCTGATGATCTACATTAGTGGACGAGTCACAGAGCTCAGGAAGAGGCGGTTTGACTATAGTTCTGCCGTCATCTGGTCTCCTGATGAGACTACAGCACTGCATGGCTGTCTGAGGCTCCTGGGCTCTGAGGGACTGGGTAAGCTTACTCCATCTGGTGTCTGGTGGTTCTCAGACCCAGCTGCATGTCAGATCACCTTGGGAACTTGCTCTCCCCCATATGTTTTGGGTAGGAGGACTTGCTTTTTTTGAAGTAGAACAATCCTACAGAAAAGTGCACAATCTGAGTGTGCTGTGTGGTGAGTTTTCACAAACTAAGCACACCCATGTAGCCAGCACCGCCTCCAAAAGTAACCACGGTGGCTTCCAACATCATGGTCTAGTTTTGTCTGTTTTTTACCGTTATATACACAGAGTCACGCACTGTGCACCACATTGTGCCTGATGCTTCTTCTTCGCATTTACAAGTCTCGTCCATGTTGCATGTTGGATGTTTTAAGTCATGCAGTGGCTCATTTGCTGTGGCACCTGTGCCACGCGAGGTAAGGTGGTAATGTGGAGAAACTAGACACAGGGGTCCAGGGGTCCAGGAGCACTCTGCACTGTCTTCACAACTTTTCTGGTTATTTAAAACGATTATAAAATCAAAAGTTTTTTTTTTTTTTTAATCAGAGGGAGAAGATTGAGAGGCGAGAGAGGAGACTTCAATTGGGCATAGAAACCTTTTCTTTAGGGGTGGAGGGAAGGTGCATCTAAATAAGTTCTTTTATCCATGAGCCTTTCTCTAGTGTTGCAGTGGGAAAATGTGATACTCCAGACAGGCCACTACAAGGAACGTAGCCAAGTAATATGGTATTATGCTTCCAGAAATGAATGTACTTTTGGAGTGTTATTAATGGTGCCGTCAATGACACTATGCATAAATCAGATCATGTACTATATATATATACACACACACAGTGACATAGTTTGGATCTGCGTCCCCACCCAAATCTCATGTTGAATTGTAATCACCAGGGTTGGAGGTGGGGTCCGGTGGGAGGAGTTTGGATTGATGTTGGAGGTGGGGTGTGGTGGGAGGTGTTTGGATTGATGTTGGAGGTGGGGTCTGGTGGGAGGTGTTTGGATTGATGT
>NW_012101299.1:2273250-2283404 GCF_000951045.1 Mandrillus leucophaeus
GGTGTTTGGATTGATGTTGGAGGTGGGGTCTGGTGGGAGGAGTTTGGATTGATGTTGGAGGTGGGGTGTGGTGGGGAGTGTTTGGATTGATGTTGGAGGTGGGATCTGGTGGCAGGTGTTTGGATTATGGGGATGGATCCCTTATGAATGGCTAATATTCAGCATATTAGACTCCAAATGACTGACATTTCAAACATTTAGAACCACTGTCAAAAGAAGCACCTGCAGAGGACCCTCAGACAACGCAGTGCAGGCCTGGCTGGCAGCAAGCAGTGGCCCAGCAGGACTGTTCGGGTGGCCAGTGTTCCCCCTGGTTTGTTGTTCATGTTCTGGCTTTATTTTGCTATATGGGAATCATAACTATTTTGTTGCAGATTTACAATATTTTTTCTTTTATGGTGTTCAGGTCGTGTGTCTTGTAGAGAAATGAGAAATAGAAAATTTCCCTACGTCAATGTTAGTGTTTTGTCTATTTTCCCCATGCTTATTTCTAGACATTTTGTGTTTTCTTTTGACATTTAAATCTGCAATCCATCTGGAATTTATCTGTAAGAAGTAAGGTAAAAGATCCAGCTTTTTTTTTTTTCAGGGAGTGACCAAAGGTAGTTATTTAAACACTATTTATTGAATAACTCATCTTTTCCCCCTGCTGATTCAAATTGTCACTTCTATCATAAACCAAAATCCTATATATATCTGTGCCAATGTCTAGACTCAATATTTTATTCCATTGACCTTTGTGTCTATTCAAAGTCAACTACAGGAGCTTTACAATATGTTTAATATCTGGGGCTACTCTTTGCTTGGTACTCTTCCTTTGCAGCTGTTTTCTGGCAGTTCTTGGATGTTTATTTTCCACAAGAAAGTCAACGGCGACCTTTCTAATTTAAAAAGTATCTTGGTATTTTTGGAAGGAGCTTAAACATGATCTCCTCCTATATGAGAAGCAGGTGTATCTCTGCACTGATTGAAGCATCCTCATCTATCCCCCATCCCGATGTAAATAATAATGGCTGTAGCTGTGGCACATGCCTGTAGTCCCAGCTACTCAGAAGGCTGAGGTGGGAGGATTGCTTGAGCCCAGGAGGCCGAGGCTGCAGTGAGCTAGGACTGCACCACTGCACTCCAGCTTGGGCAACAGAGCAAGAGTCTAAAATACTGCTACTACTGATGGTGATGATGACCATGAAGAACTATAACACAGGTTCTCCTATGTTCAAGGGCACCATCGATTCTGCAAATCCATAGATTCTGCCCCTCTGTCTCTCTTACCTACCTCCCCAAACCCCAGCCTGGCCCTCAGAAAAATCAGTATTGACTTAGCTATTCTTCTCCAAGGTCTTAGAGGGGCTGTCAGGAGGCAGGAATCATGGACCCCTAGCAACCAAGTTAGACCCACCTGTCCCAGGCCAAATGCAGAGAAATCATTCAGAGGCATTCAAGATGAACGCGAAGCGTGTTTCCGAGGAAGCTGTTCACATGATCAACGCAGGCCCTGCCGCCATCAGTCACGCAAGGCAGCTCCTGCACAGGCTAGCTTCTCAGCGCCATCTGTATTTCTCCAGACTGCGTTTTCCCTGCCCTCACCCCAGCTTCTCTGCCTCAATTTCAAGACCCCTGTCCTCTCCTGCTTGCTGCCTTCTGGATATCCTCCAGGCTGTCAGGGTCCCTCCCTTCCTGTCCCCCTTAACACAAGAGGCTCAGAGCACGTGCAGCTTCCTGTTCAGATGTGGTCTGAGCAGTGGACATGAAAATATCACCTCCATGGTCCAAGCACTGATTTCCTTATTGTCTTCGCTCCTCTCTGAATTCCACCAACGTCCTGCCCACCTGAGCTACCTCTGTCCCCCTCCCCATGTCCTAGCTTCCCCCATGGAACTGGACACCCCAGGGTTGTGCTGGGCTTTAGTCTGTCCTGAACCTGAACAAGGGCTGCCTGGGACCTTGGTAGACCTCCCATCACTGGCCAGCGGCAGGATGAAAATGCAGAAATGGGCCAAGAAAGAAGATCATGGAGGACCCTCCTGGCCACCTCATTCTTTCACGACCCCTTCTCCAATAATAACTGTTTGTGTATTCCACCTGGTCACCTGCTCCCACAGCTGCTCTGTAAAGCAGCCACCTCCAAAACCTCAGCTCTACTCCAGCTCCCTCAGAGCTCCTGCTTAGGCTCAAAGCTGTGGCTGGGCAGCCCCCTCCCTCACCCTCTGGGATGCTCCAGTCCGTTCACCTGCCCCCTTGGGGCTTCCCCCACACAGACTCTCCCACCATCACTGGGATCTTGGAAACACCCTTCCCTGGCTAGCTTCTCTCCTCCGTCATTCTCAGCGGACAGAACCCCTGCTCCTGCTCCCTGCCTGCACCCCTTCTCACTGCTTCTGCCATCCCACCATCCTCTCTTACCAGGACTCGCCACTGACTACCTCCTTCCACTCCTGTCCACCTATGTTCAGTACAGCAGCCAAAATGATCTTCCTGTAAGCAAATCAGCTCCCTTGGATAAATCTTCCAGGCACTTCCAACCACCACCCTGGAATTCAAGCTCTACCAGAGCCTGCAGGGCCCCCTTTCCCTGCTCCCAGAATACCTCCCATCATACCTCCCGGCACGCCGTCCCCCTCACTCCACCCCACTCCCTTCGGCCTTTTTATTTTCCACGACGGCCCAGGCTGGTTCCCTCTGAGCCCTCTGTACCTGCCGTTCTCTGGCTGGAATGAAGCCTTTCAGTGTTCCTTCAAGTCTCAGTCCTTCCCATCCTCTGGGCCGTCCCCAAATGTCTCCACCTTAGGGAGGGTTTTCCTGACCACCCAACCTACAGGGCCCTCACCCAGCACTCTTGACCATGCCACACTGCCCTGTTTGCCTTTTTTTAAGCTTTTGGCAGCATGAACCTGTCTTGTCAATGTGTTTGTCTGTTTGATTGATGGCTGGACTATGGGGGGCTAGAAAGAGCCCAGCTCCCTGGTGCAATCCCAGAGCCCACATCCCAACCCTGTGCTGGCTTCCTTTTGATCAGAGGAGAACTCTTAATAACTGAGGGGACTGTTTCAGGGATTTCTGTCACTAGCAGGTGGACAACGTTCCTAATGATGCAGGGGCAGGTGAGTCCCAAAATTGGGGCTTGGCCCGAGATGGTCCTTGGCTTCACACAGGTAAGAATTCGAGGACGAGCCAGTGGTGTTGGACAGCAGCTTTTATGGATGTGGCAGTGCACAGCAGCAGCAGAGCAGGGCTATGTCATAGGGAGTGTGCCCAGAACAGCAGCTCAGAGGCAGGGCTGCACTCACATTTATTTATACCAAATTTTACTTATATGCAAATTGAGGGGCAATTTATGCAGAAATTTCTAGGAAAAGGATGGTAACTTCCAGGTCATTGGGTTATCGCCATGGAAAGGGGTGGTAACTTCCAGGTTTTACCACGGCAATGGTAAACTGGCATGGCACACTGGCGGAGGTGGCTTATGGAAAACTGCTTCTGCCCTGTCCCTTTTAGCTAGTCCTCAGTTGGGTCCAGTGTATGAGCCCCACCTCTGGAGTTGAGTCTAGCTTCCTGCTTCACTAACAGAGGTGACTCAGAGCACCCACACATTTCCAGAGCTCTGAAGCTTTCATGGATTCTCAAAAGACGGGAAACTGCTTCAGAAGCGGAGCAGGAAGTTTTAGAGCATCTTACTGTGGGCTCCGCTCCGAGGAAAGTAGGACGTGAAATGACTCCAGGGGTCCTGAAGTCAAGCCTTAAACAAGGAAAAGACGGGAACATGGTAACAGGTGAGCATTCAGACCTGGAGTCCAGAGATGAGGACAGCAGACTCCAGGGGACTGCAAGGACTGCAGCTTCCAAGGAGCCCAGAACCAGCGCTGGCCCCACCTGCCTGCACCTTCTTTAAGTTAAGTAACTGCTCTAGGCAAACAGCGAATGCATCTCCACATCCCAGGGCTGTGTGGTGACACCTGAGGCCAGGTGAGGAAGGCTGAGACAGGAGAAGGGTGAGGAAGAAGTTAACAAGGCGCTGGGTCAGCTGTGACAGCCACATCCACAGGGACTTAGATTCCTGCAGCAAGTGCCATCTGGGAATCATTTATCCTTCCAATGGGCTGGGGGAGGGGTGGTTCCCATCCATTCCTCAGATACATTACTAAGTGTAAGCCTGAGACTTGCCTATGGTGAGGCAAACACAATGAAAGATCTGCAATTAAAGGTCCAGGCCTCAGTTTCCCTATTGGGATCATTGCAGGTGGCATTCTGGACCCTCCCTCAGGGGCCGCCCTCCCTCTCCAGTCATCAGATTGGCTTTGCCCCCGACCCACAGTCCGAGTCTTCTCTTTTCTGCCTCCCATGGGGGATCCAGGCTTCAGGAAAGGCTGACAATGGTCCTGTAATGCCCCAGAGGACTGACGGCCGGGTGGAGGAGCCTCAGGTTTGCAAATTAAATGCTTCCTTTTTGATTCCTTTCACCCTCTGAGCTGAACATCGGTCTCTTCCATGCAAGTGACTGTGTCTTTCTCTGACAAAGGAGAACCAGGAGAAACTGGGTTTATGCAGCATAGGGGCAGAGAGCTGGAGAAAGGAAGGCTAGTCCACTCCAAGTTATGCCCCCGACTCCCAGGGCAGTCCCACCAGGGCCTTTCCCACCTCAGGGCCTCTCTGTCCCTCCAGGAAAGAAGTATACCCCCTGCCAGTCAAGGGCAGCGCTGGAGGGGTTTTCCAAGCTCCCTAAATTCACAAGCCCTTGGCTGTCCCCTCTTCAAGATCAGCCTGATTACGTCAGTCCTCTGGGCTAAGCTATTAACTTCTCCTTGTGAGGATGTGACCGAGGCACGGGGGAGGTGAGTTTATCAAGCAATCTGATCTTGGCTGAGATTCATTTCTTAGATCAGATGAGGAAGGGCATCCTGGGCCACAGGACAAGTGAGCCAGATAAGGAGACTGTGGAGGGGGGTGAGGGCGCTGTAATGGTGTTCCAGGAGGTCTAGGTACTGGAGGGGTAAAGAATGGCTCTAAATATGGACTTGACACCTTCTCATTTTGTCTGGAGTAGCATGACCAGCCGTGGCCACAGGACAGGCTCGCCAGGAGATAAAAGAGAATGTGCTGTCCTGTCTCTGCCCTCCAGGCCAAAGCGGGGACTTTGTTTCCCATCACATACCCACAGTCAGTTAGGAGGAACTGCCAGCTTGGCTGTGGAAAACACAATTGAAGAACAAAAAGCACACAAAACACTACCCATGCTCAGTGATCTCGCCTGGGGAGGGGGAGGTGTCAGGTCACTCTTTGGTGAGGGGCCTCATGCAGGGAGTCCCTTAGGTGGCCCTGCCTGGGCACTCCAGCTGTGGGAGCCCAGGAGACCCAGCACCGTCTGCCAACTGCACCCGGCCCCAGGAGTCAGGACGTGACAAGGGACAGTGCCCAGGACTTGGCATGTCTCCATCACGGGTTTCTGTAAATAAATCTCCTCTGATGTTAAAAAACAAGCCGGAGCACATGGCTGCCAACATATATCCCGAGAAAAGTTAACCCCCCTTAGGTGGGCGGGAGCACAGCAAATCCTGTTCCCACTGAACCCTCCTCTGAAGCTCGGGCCCCAAATGCTCAAAACAAACACTGACTCTGCCAAACGCCCGCAGGACCCATGGGCCTGCAGCCAGCACTATGGGCCTGCAGCTGGCACTGTGGGTTTTTCTCTGGCCCTCGTGACCTAGCAGGAGCAGCAGCGTCTGTCTGATGGACAGTGTTCCTGGTCACGAAGGGCCACTCAGTCCAGGTGAAACTTGGGCTCCAAGCGACTGCTCCCTCCTGAAGGAGCCCGGTTGTCCGAAGGCCCCCACCTGGGGTGTGGATTGCTCTAGGATTGAGGAAACCTCTGCAAGAAACAAACGGCAGATGCCTCCCTTGATCTCTGCTCCCACTTCTCTCCCCAAAGCGAACCCTTCCAGGGCCCTGCGGGCGTGAAGATTCTCAGCAAGTGGCAGCCAACTGCAGTTGGCTCCAGGAAGGTGCAGTGATGGGACCCAGGGGTGGAGCAGCGGCCACGTCAGGTGACTTATTCCTCGGGTGATCTTGGTTCTGTGGAGAGGCCAGGGCATCACATTTGAGGCTTTGTAACCACACAGGGAGCCTGGGGTCACTTCCTTCCACCCCTGCTGAGTACTTGTTCTGATCTCTCCCCAAACAGGGCCAGCACCGCCCAGCCCCTGTGTTGTCCCCGCCAGCAGTACCCTCGTTTGACGATGGCAGGTGCATTTGAAGAAGTGACCAGTTTGCAGGGAACTGCACCACCCTTCTAAAGCACAGCACCAGACGTTTCCAGACCTTCCTGGGGTCCCATCATCTGGGGAATCTGTTAAAATGAAGGTTTCCAAGTCTCATGCCCAGGGAGTCAGGCCCAGTAGTTCTGGGGTAGGGCCCGGGAACCTGCAATTTTTTTTTTTTTTGAGACGGAGTCTGGCTCTGTCGCCCAGGCTGGAGTTTCTCCGCTCACCACAAGCTCCGCCTCCTGGATTCACACCATTCTCCTGCCTCAGCCTCCCGAGTAGCTGGTACCACAGGTGCCCGCCATCATGCCTGGCCAATTTTTTTTTTTGTATTTTAGTAGAGACAGGGTTTCACCATGTCAGCCAGGATGGTCTCAATCTCCTGACCTTGTGATCCACCCGTCTCGGCCTCCCAAAGTGCTGGGATTACAGGCGTGAGCCACCGCACCCGGAGGGAACCTGCATTTTAATATCCTTACTTTAGATCTGATTTGAGCCTAAATGATGAGTTTTCTGTGTCGACTTGACAGGACTCCGGTACCCAGTGATTCATCTAACACTCATCTAGGTGTTGCTGGGAGGGGACATTGTATATGTGATTCCATCTACACTCAGTTGACTTTAAGTAACAGAGATCCCCTCTGTGATGTGGTGGCCTCGTCCAATGAGCTGACAGCCTGAGGAGCAGAAACTGAGGGTTCCCAGAGAAGAAGAGAGTCAGCCTCGGGGTGGCAGCTCAGCTCTCCATGCTGGCCTGCTGCAGGCACTTTGGATTTACTAGCCCCATAACCGCATGAGCCAATCATTTTAAATACACTTCTTCATATACTCTTGTAGCTCTTCTATCCGCTGTTTCTCTGGAGAGCCCCTGCGGATAAACACCCCTTGGGGCTGTGATGAGGTTGAGTGACTGGCTCCACGCAGACAGTGCCAAGCTGGGCCCAGGCCACAGCGATCACCCACAGATATGCCCAGTGGTTACTCCAGGCCACAGCGATCACCCACAGATATGCCCAGTGGTTACTCCAGGCCACAGTGATCACCCACAGATGTGCCCAGTGGTTACTCCAGGCCACAGTGATCACCCACAGATATGCCTGGTGGTTACTGCTGGGTGCGGGAGACGAGCAGTGACAAGTCGCACTCCCTGTCCTGGGAGGTTTCACCCTCCGACGCCGTACACTCCAGGAACTGCCCAGGTGTCTGCAGGGCTCCTGCAAATGCCCAGGGCGACTATCTCCCTCCAGAGACGCCCACAGACTTTGAGTCCTGAGGGGTGGATGAGCGAACGGGAAGAGTAAGAGGAAAGCCAGGGCAGTGAGGAGGCTCGGGAGACAGCCAGGCCAGGCCAGGCTTGCTGGGGAGCACAGCATGCGGCCCCCTCCCTACCCCGGCCCCCCACCTTGGCGTCCCGTGCACACCCCAGCCTCACCCTCCTGAAACTCCTCCCCACCGCCTCCCCCTAGCACTGCCCCTCCATCCTCCTGGCGCTGCCCCAGTCCTGAATGTGGCACGAGTTGCTGCTGTCCCAGAGAACCATGCTCCTGGCTGTCCACTCTTGATGTCTCAGGGGACTGAGCCTCAGGCCATTGGCCCCACCACAGCCTCTGTCCTCCCTCCCTCAGCCTTCTTCCCCACTGGCCTCCCTTGTCTTCAAGTGCCATCTTGACCTTGTGCCCTCAGCCTTCTCCCTTCCTTCCCTCCTCCATGAGGCCCTTTGGGAGGGGAGGAGGCTTCCCTCTCCTCACCTTCTTACCTGATAGGGTTTGGCTCTGTGTTCCCAATCAATTCTCCTCCAATTGTAATCCCCACATGTCAGGGGAGGGACCTGGTGGAAGGTGATGGGATCACAGTGATTTCCACTATGGTGTGCTTGTGATCGTGAGTTTTCATGAGATCTGGCTGTTTGATAAGTGTCTGGGGCTTCGCTTTTCTCTGTCTCTCCTGCCGCCATGTATGACGTGCCTTGCTTCCCCTTCGCCTTCCACCATGATTGTAAGTGGCCTTAGGCCTTCCCAGACATGCAGAACAGTGAGTCAGTTAAAGCTCTTTCCTTTATAAACTACCCAGTCTCAGGTAGTTATTTATAGCTGTGTGAAAATGGATCAATACATTACCCCACCTCCTTCTGGTTTCCAGTGCCTAACCCGGTAGTATGTGGGACTCCTGCAATGCTGACCCCGCTCCTTCCCCCTCCCCAGACCCTTCCTCAGTCTTCCACCGCCCTCCCTGCTCTGCTTCTCAGGCTCCCCTCCCTCCATCTAGCACATCAGTGGGGAAGTCCCCTCCCACCCCCAACTCCTGCTGCACCTGGGAAGGGACAGGACAGGATCCAAGCAGAAGAGCGAGCCCCACAGGCCCCTTCCTGTGCAGGAGGCGTCTGCCGCATGGAACCATTGGAACCACACCCTTCACTCCCCAAATGTGTGGCTCATAAAGAACATGGACACCTGGGCACTGATGCTCTTACAAAACCAATAGACTGTATTAATTGTAATAGACAAATAAATCAAAGTGATTTCTAGTAAAATAATACATAAAAATAAGTGTGTAACAAAGTAACACATACTTCCACATGTAATTGCCCAGGCACGTCTGCACCAGATGATGTAATCACCAGAGAAAGGGACAGCTGGGCTTTCCTAGCCTTCCAATCCCCAGTGGTCCTGTTGGTAGAGATGGGGTTGTTCGAAAGAAGAACCTTTGCTGAAGTTCTAGGAAAGCCCAGCACAGTAATTCCAGGATTCTCCATTGCTTGCATTCATAACCTAGATCAAAACCACACACAGTGCTTTGTAACTGTGACACAGAGAATCTGGTTCCCAGCTCAGAGCATCGTCACCAGCACCCTTCATTCAGAGTCCAGTGGGACATTCCTCGAGGTAGCGACAGGCCTCACTGCATGGCTGTCCCACACATGGCTGGGAAGGGGCCCCTACCCACTAAACGCCAGTGGCATGCCCCCCCACCATCGTGGCAATAAGAAGGTCCCTGCAAGATGTGAAGAGGCTCCCTGAATTCAACCTCTGGGCTCATAACCTGGGCTCAAATCCATGTCCTACCACTTCCTTGCCCTGCGAATTGGACAAGTTACATGACCTATTATGTCTCAGCCTCGTTAGCTGAGACAGGGACATACTAATAATCCATCTCTCATGGGGTGTGGAAGGAGTAAGTGAGCAAGGAATACTCTCTGTAAGGGGTTTGGGACTGCGTCTGGCCCATGATGCCTGTTGTGCCATCAGTAAATGTTGGAAATTATCGTCACCACCTCCACCACCTGCACTGTCATTGTTCTCATTCAGGCGTACCTATCTCACCACGGACTGCTTAGCCAGGAAGCCTCCCTCTACCCTCCCAGGGCTCTGCCACTGCTGAGGCTCACCACTGTGGCTTCTCCTCACCTTCCCTGTCAGCTGAGACCCCTCCCCTGGGTCCCATGCCTCTATGCATGCCCCCTCCTCTCCTTCTCAGTTGCCTACAGGCTCTTCTTCCTACAACAATGGGATGTTCTCCATCTGTACTGCCCAGGGCCGTACTCTTTGGCCACAGAACATGCTTCATGAGAATTGGGAGCCGAGCTGACGATTTTACTAAGTTTAATAAGTTAAAATACAAACAGTTGCATGGAGCTAATGGCAGTGCCATCGGACAGGGCAGTTCTAAAACTGATCTTTCCTCCATGCTACTTACCTCTCTGCCATTGGAAAACTCTGGGTGGCTTTCTTCTGCCTTTAGGAGAAATAGCAATACAAATAGTGAAGCAGGCCAGGCGGGGTGGCTCATGCCTGTAATCCCAGCACTTTGGGAGGCTGAAGTGGGTGGATTGCCTGAGGTGAGGAGTTTGAGACTAGCCTGGCCAACATGGTGAAACCCCATCTTCACTAAAAATACAAAAAA
>NW_012101299.1:2283454-2287412 GCF_000951045.1 Mandrillus leucophaeus
AAAAAAAAAAAAAAATAGCTGGGTGGTGGACGCCTGTAATCCCAGCTACTCAGGAGGCTGAGGCAGGAGAATTGCTTGAACCCAGGAGGCAGAGGTTGAAGTGAGTCCAGATCATGCTATTGCACTCCAGCTTGGGTGACAAGACCGAGACTCCGTCTCAGGAAAAAAAAAAAAAAAGCGAGGTTTCCTCTAGTACTTGTCGTGTGCTAGGCATTGTCTATGTGCCTTCTGCATACGGCACATTTAACTCCCCTACAGCCCTGTGAGGGAAGTGCTATGCTCTCTCAATTCACATGTGAGGAAGAAGGAATACAGAGTTTCAGGAACGTGCCACGAAAAGGCCAAGGTCCTTAGCAGGACTTACGAGCCTGCTGGAATCCAGACACTGCCTACCTTCCTGTTAGGGGCTGGCCAAAGAGATAAGTTGGAGTCTTAATCCCCAATACCTGTGAATGTGACCTTATTTAGAAATAGGATCTTTCCAGATGTAATCAAGGTTAGATGAGCTTATTCCGGTGAGCTCTAATGCGATGCGACTTGTGACCTGATAAGAAGACACAGACACACAGAGGAGGCCACTCAGTGATGACAGGGGGCAGGGGGGGACACTGGAGCCATGCAGCTGCGAGCCCAGGACCTCCCAGGACTGATGGAGCCACCAAAAGCTGGAATGGACAAGGCAGGATCCTCCCTCAGAGCCTCTGGAGACAGCAGAACCCTGCTGAGCCCTTGATCTTGGCCTTCCAGCCTCCAGACTGTGAGAGAATAAATTCCTGTTATTTCAGCCACCCAGTGTGTAGTACTTTGTTATGGCAGCCATTCACTCCCTGAAGCCACCCACCACACCCTCACCTCACAAAGCAAGGCAGTCAAACCCTATGCTGACTCCTGACAGTGCGCCTCACAGCCCTGTTCCCTGCAAAATTCTTCTTCCCCTCGTTCCCTTCTCTGATGAGCTCAGACCCGTTCTAGGCTAGCAAAACCAACAGAAAGAAAATGTGAGCCACAATGCAATTTTAAGCTTTTTATCAGCCACATGAACACCAGAGACAGATGCAATTAATTTACGTAATATTTTAGTTGACCTGATATATCCAAAATATTATCATTTCAAAAGTAATCAATATACAAATTAACAAGACATTTTACCTCCTTTTTTTTTTATTTTGGTGCTAAGTCTTCCAATTCCAGCATGCGTTTTATACCTCTAGCATCTCTCAACTTGGGCATTGCATTTCCATGGCAAATACTTGACCTGCATTTAGGGTTTATTAAGCTTGCAGGTAAAAAAGTAGATTCACACGCCCAAGTTATTTCAGACATCTTTGGGGATTTCCCAGGAGCTGAATTGAAAATCTGTTTGTAAATTTATATTTACATTAATTAATATTGAAAATTCCACTCTTCAGCCACACTGGGCACATCTTAAGTGCTCAGCACACCTATGGCTGGGGGCCATGTGTCCCCAACCCCTCCCAAGTGTTCACAGAGGGATGGATGGGTACAGAAAATGTGGTGAATAAGTGTTGCCTACATACACAC
This sequence comes from Mandrillus leucophaeus, assembly GCF_000951045.1. Lineage (NCBI taxonomy): Eukaryota > Metazoa > Chordata > Mammalia > Primates > Cercopithecidae > Mandrillus > Mandrillus leucophaeus. The sequence continues at coordinate 2,284,997 of NW_012101299.1, forward strand.
AGTGGAATAGTAGCCTTAGAAAGGAAGGAAAGTCCAACACAGGCTCCAGTGCAGCTGAACTTTGAGCATATTATGCTGAGTGAAACAAGCCAAACACAAAAAGACAAATACTATAATACAAGATGCCACTCACATGAGGCTCCGAGAATCATCAAATTCAGAGAAGCAGAAAGTAGAAGGTGGTTGTTTTCTAAGTAATATTCACCCTCCAGATATCAAATTTGCCAAGACAAAAATTTCTGTTTCAGTCTTAGATATAATTATTTTCAATGTAGGAGAAGCCCTGGTAGAACTTGGGTCCTCATAAGTGATATTGGAAAAACTAAAGTCCAAAAGCTGGAACGTTTCTTGAGAGTTCAGGAATCCAAAGTGGTCCTTCAGGAATGAGGAAGTGGGGATGGCTAATGGGTACAAAAAAGTCGTTAGAAAGAATGAATAAGATCTACTCTTTGATAGCACAAAGGGTGACTACAGTCAATAATAATTTCGTTGTACATTTAAGAATAACTAAAAGGGTGTAACTGGATTGTTGGCAACACAGACGATAAGTGCTTAAAGGAATAGCTACTCTTATCTTCCATGATGTGATTACTGCACGTGTTCCTGTATCAAAACATGACATCCCACAAATATATACACCTACTATGTACCCATAAATATTAAAAACTAAATTAAAAAATAAGGTGCATCCCAGGGAGGACAGGGAAGCTGAGAGGCACCAGTAGGTGCTATAGCCCTAGAGAGACAAGGCGCAGAGTCCAGAATGATCAGAGAGATTCTGGTAGAATATCAGAAGACCATGCAGAGTGGTCCCGCATGGCCACAGTTCAGAGTGTGTGGAGGACACAAGGTTGGAGAAGAGGGAAGGAATCCCAGGGCCGGGCAGGAAAGGCCTTGGATGACTTGGTGTTAGGAGGGCCATGTGGTTGAGGTCATCGGGTGGGGTGGGGAGGGGAGGGGAGATGACAGAGTGGAAGTTCAACAGGCCCTGGGTGCTCCATTCCCAGCTCCTTCACCTGCCATCTGCTCCCCGAGGTACCCTTGTGGAGTGGAGATCAGGAGATAGGCCCACAACCCCTGGTCTACAACTCCAAAATCCAAATGCTTTCAAAATGGGAGGGTATCTTCCTACCTCCTTGGATGGCAGAACCTGACTTGAACAGACATGGGCCCCTTGTAACTGTTACCTGCTTGTTCAGCTTTTCCTGTCTTCACCACAGAACTATGAATGTGTTAGACAGGGCCCTGCTCACGCCCCATGGGGTTAGGTGGTACCTGATATGTGCACCACCCAACCTCTCCAAAATCAAAGAAATCCTGAAACGTGTCTGTGGCCAATAGCTTTGGATGAGAAACTATGGACGTCTAGTATCCACCATACATGATTGTGTAGGAAAAGTCATCCATTCATTTATGAAATCTCATTTAGTGCAGATCCTGGGGGTCCCTAAGACAACCTCCAAATGTTTTTTACAGTTACACTGTGAGTCATTATGTAGCTTTGTTGCCTGTAGACATCAGCACTGATAGCGGATGGTGTGCTCTTCACAGCCAGACACTCACAGGTTTTTTGTTTTTTGTGTTTTGTTTTTCAAATGCCAGTTTCACTTAAGAATGTTCTTGAAGAAGCAGTAAAAAGAATTAGTTTTATTAAAGCTCAGCTCTGGAGCACATGTCTTTTCAATATTCTGGGTGAAGAAATGGGGAGCTGTCATACAGAAGAACAGCAGCCACCAAGGAAAAGGACGGGCGGGCTACAGCCATGAGCTGACTGAGCCGGCTTTTTCACAGAGCCCCGTTTTACATGGAATAGCATCCAACAGACAAATCACGGTTATTGAGACTTAGGTCTTTGGCAGATACTTTCTCAAAAATAAATGAAACGAGCCTGTCATGTTGAAGAACGTAGTATTTGCCACTAATGGTAAAATGTGAGTTTTCAAGTGAAAATTAAAATTCTTGAAAACTTGTATCCAACACCATGAGCCTGACAACCTCTCAAATTTAAAGAGCTTTCCAATGAGATTAGTGGTGATATTAACAAATGTGATTTTGTGATATTGTTTAAGGAAATAGTTCAACATTTGGAAGACCTGCATAACTCAGTGAACCAATATTTTCCAAATGACCAATATACTGTGGTATGAAATATTTTGCAGGCTGAGGCAGGTGGATTACTTGAGGTCAAGAGTTTGAAACCAGCCTGGCCAACATGGTGAAACCCCATCTCTACTAAAAATACAAAAAATTAACTGGGTGTGGTGGCGTGCACCTGTAATCCCAGCTACTGGGGAGGCTGAGGCAGGAGAATCGCTTGAACCCAGGAAGCAAGGTTGCAGTGAACTGAGATTGCACCATTGCACTCTAGTGTGGGCGACAGAGAGAGATTCTGTCAAAAAGAAGAGAAAGGAAAGGA
>NW_012101299.1:2287537-2298252 GCF_000951045.1 Mandrillus leucophaeus
GGAGAGGAGAGGAGAGGAGAGGAGAGGAAAGGAAAGGAAAGGAAAGGAAAGGAAAGGAAAGGAAAGGAAAGGAAAGGAAAGGAAAGGAAAGGAAAGGAAAAGAAAGGGAAGGAAAGGAAAAGAAAGGGAAGGGAAGGGAAAGAAAGGAAAGAAAAGGAAAGCAAAGGAAAGGAAAGCAAAGGAAAGGAAAGGAAAGGAAAAGGGGAAGGGAGGGAAGAAGGAAGGAAGGAAGAAAGGAAGGAAGGAAGGAAGGAAATATTTTGTGGCCAAAAGAGCCATTCAAAGTGCAGGATAGATCAATGGATTTTAATGTAATAGAGTACGAAATGTTCATTGACATGGTTTCAGATTCCACATTGCAACCAACCTTTAAGAAACCACCATTTGTTGAATTTTGGGGTAATATCAAGAAAAAATATCCACAATTATCTGCCAAGGCTGAAAAATTCTCCTCCAATTTTCAACTACATATCTGTGACAGATTGCATTTTCTTCATATACCTGAACCAAAATAATGGACGGCACAAGAAAAAATGAGAATCCAACTATCTTCTATTAATTAAGCCAGATATTAAAGAGGGGTACAAAAATGTAGACCACTCTTCAGACTATTTTTTTTTGTTTGGGGGAATAGAATAAATGTTCATTAAAATATGTTAAGTAAACATGAAGTGGGTTTTTGTTGTCATTGTAAATGAATCAATTAATCAATAAATTTAAAACATTACCATTTCAATCTCTAATACTGTGCAAATCACTGGATAGACGTCTAAATCTATCTGTTGCTATATACAAAAGCTCTTTCGGGGGCTCAGTAATTTCTAAGAGCATAAAGCAGTCCTGTGACCAGAAAGTCTGAGAGCACTGGCTTCATGTTACTGTATGCCAGTCCCTTTAGCAGGACTGGGGGTACAGCCAGGAAGATGACAAGGCCCTGCCCTCCGGAAGGTACGTTCTAGATGAGAGACCAATAATAAACGCAGTAACACCTTTACAACTGCAAGTAGCCGTAAGTGCTGTGGGGAACACAACTGGATTAGGGAGTCATTTTAGATCGTATGACCTTTCTCTGGGGGACAGTCTGTGCCCAAAGATGCACAGAAAGAATGTACCAGATGAATAAAGAGCCAGGACCAAAGGAAAAGAGCTCCCCTGAGGTGGCCATGGCTTGGAGGCTCAAGAACTGGCAAAACTAGACTTAGAACCTCAGTTAAGGGAAGTGGTGGGTGGATTTCATGGTGCCTTGAAGGACATTGTAAGAATGTGTCTAATTCTCAGTGCACATGGAAACCACTGGTTTTGACCAAGGATAGGTCTGAGCTGAAGCTTACTCTGTTGTATGGAGAACAGTGAACCACAGGGCACACGTGTGAGGTGGAGAGCTGGTTAGGAGGCCATGCAACCCTGCAGGCACAGGGGAAAGGGCTTGGGGGCTAGTGGAGGACGGAGGAGTATGGGGGAGCTGTGGAACAGATGTGGAGGCAGAGCCAACAGGCCTTGCTAATGGACAGGGGGTGACTCTAGAGAGAAAATGAAGGATCAGGGATGTCTCCTGCGCGGTGGCCAGCTGGGTGACTGGGAGAAACTGGGAAGGCGCAGATCAGGGGAGCAGGGGTAGCCGGCTCAGGGGTGCTCTGAAGTGAACACGTGAAATTGAAGGTGCCCGTGGGCCTTCCAGTGGAGGCGTCCAAGAGACAGCTGGAGCTGGAAGGAAATGGTGACAGTCGTCAGCACGGTAGAGGTGGCGGTGGCGGTGGTGGTGGTTACAGCTGGACCCCTTTGGGCTGGTGGGAAGTGGGGAGGTGAAGGGGCAGGGGGCAGGGGGCAGGGGGAGGTGGAGAAGGAAACCTCAGTCTCACATTTTCACCCTATTCTTGGCTGCCATATTTTCAGGAAGTCCCTCTTGAGGCTAGGACAGAGGGTGGGGGACAGTTCAGTCCCCCTGAGAGAGTTTATTCACGGAGGCCTGTGGTGGGAGCCAGGGTGCGGCGGAGAGGGCTTCCCACCTCTTCCCCAGCAAGCGGGAGGGAGGCACCGGGCTGAGGCTGCGCTGCACCGGCGGAGCTCATCGCCCGGGTGGACCCGCCCTGTTCAAGCGTGGAGGGGCGCAGGCCGGGTTGGTTGTAGTCGGGTGCGGAGCAGACACGCCACCTCGAGCCGTGGTCACTGGGGATGCATGCCTCTCTTCCCTCCGGGGCCCCTAGAACCTGCCGCCTTCCGCTCGCGGCTGCTCGCCGGCGTTCTTCATTTGGACTTCCCCGGTGCTTCATGGGACGCAAGCCCTACCCTAGAGTTCGGTTTTGCAAAAGAGGTCCGGACCCCTCGCTACAGATCCCCTCCCTGGGCCACGGAAGATGAGAGGGGTCACCGAGCCGAGCCATAATCCTGCGTAACCCCTGACCTCTCTCCTTCCCTGCCCCCACGGCACCCCATCGTCCCCTCCGCCTCTCCGAGGTCCTCCAGAAAACAGCGCAGAAATGTGCAGATGCTTAGGAGATGTGAAGATGCTGGAGATGCTTAGGAGGCGACGGTTACGCTAGAAGAATGGCTTCCAGGTGCGCTTCTGGAACGCACGGAGATCCCCCGGCGGGGAAGGGGCCGGGACTCGCGTCGCTTAGTGTCTGCTCATCGATTTCCCTCTGAAGAGGGGGCCCAGGGCCTCTGCTGCGGGAGCGGGGAGTCTGTGTGGGTCCCTCCCGGGCACACGTGGGTGTCTGCTCCTTCCTCCCCTCCCCTCCCTTCGCACGCAGAACCTCAGGGAGGCAGCCGAAGACTTGAATTTTGAAAGAGGAACTGGCGGCGCGGGAGCTGTGAATGAGACAGCTACTTAGGAAGTGAGTCCAACCAGCCCGGGAGGCGGTGGAGACCCGCGCCCGGAAGTAACCGGATTAGGTCTCAGGATGTGATCGCCCCCCGGGTCTCGGGGGAGACGCCAAGGACGCGCGAGCGGAGGGCTCGAAGACAACCGGGAGTCAGAGTCACGTATCACTTGGGCTGGGAACGCCTCTGGGCGTTTCGGCGGGGTGGCGGTGGGGGTTAGGGGAGGCCCCTGCGAACCGTGCGGCCGGGGGAGAGCCCACCCATCGCTGAGTCGCGACACCGGCTTTGAAGTTGCTGCAGTGGCTGGGCCCCTCCCCCGTCCGGCCCCGCGCAGCGCGGAGCCGCAGAGTCCAGGCGGTGCCCCAGCTTCGTCGCTAAGCGCTTATTGCAGAGGCTCATTGGACCACGTCGGTGGGGCGATCGCAGCCTCTGATCTGTGAGCTGCAAAGAGCTCCGAGGTTCATTCACAAATCTGCGCTCCAGGCCGTCCCTCCACGCACCCGAGCCGAGTCCCGGGGCCCGGAGAGCCCAGGGTGTTGGGCGCTGCGGAGGAGGCCCAGCTTCTGTCCCTCCCTTCACCTCCCAGCCTGCGAGGGACTTGGGGGAACCGGGAGCAAGTTTTCGCTCCGGAAGAAACGTTCGGAACCAAGGAGTCTGCCTCCTGGATCCCGGTGCCTGTTGGATCCAGGCTTCCCCGGGCCTTCCTTGTCGAAGGGTCCCGACAGGGCCCGAGTCCCCTCCATCCCTAGGAGACAGGAGCTCGGCCAGGGCGCATCACCGGGTCCTGCTCCGAGCCAGAGGACGCAGTGTAGACACCCACCCCCACACCGCCCCTCCAAAGAGCTCCCTCTCCCCTCCGGGCGTCGCTGGGCACAGGGCCGGTCTCTAAGAATCCCCAGTAAAACCATGCTCGCCCAGAGGTTCGCGGCTTCCTCAGAGGGCGCTAGGGAGAGAGAAGGGACCTGATTTCCTCGACCTTCGGAGGAAAAGTGCTCGGGGCCTCCTAGGGATACAGCCTTGGAAGCTCCCCACATCTTAGCTCAGGCCGTGTCGAGGTTGGGAGGAGAGTTAGGAGAGAGGGAGAGGGGCTCTGCCCCCTGCAGAGGCCTCTAATTCTGGAGGAAAAAGACTGGGACACACCCAAGTGAGCCAAGGCCCGCGCCCCACGCACCTCCACCCACCCCTGGCGGCACACAGCCAGCTCCTGCCGGGCGTGGGCACTCGATCAAGGGAGCAAGCGGAAGGAAAATCCAGCTAGGGGCTCCCCCACCGACACAACTGCCCCGCAGTCCAGCTTCTGGATTCCCGGGAGATGTGGAGAGCCCGGGGCCGGCTCCCGCTCCTCAGAGCAGACTGGACTGCCATAGGTGCCTGGAATGCGCCTGCACCCTGTCCCTCAGACTCGCGGGGGACCTGTGTTCCGCGATCCGCCCTTCTCACCCTAGTCTGCCCCTACCTGCACCCCACCGGCGAGTTAGCCAGCGCGAGGCGCCTCCTTCCCCGGGGAGGGAGCTCCACTCCGCGCAGACCCGCATTGCCCTTCTTTTCACTCGGTTTTGTTTTCCAGGAGTAGTTTCTGCAGAAAGGAGATTCTCCTACGGGCAGAAGGGCTACCAGCCTGCAGTCAGCTCAGCCTCAGACCCTGGGAGTTGCTCACCACTCTGCGGATCTTGATTCGAAATCCTTTCTGGCCGGCGACTGCGGAGAGTGTCCTCGTAGCGAGGTTTTCAATCGAAGGAGCCTGGGCTCCACATTTCGTCTTCAAGCCTGAGCTTTCAGGGCTGTTCTGCACGAGGTGCAACTGAACTTGTGTCTGCAAACAAGACAGAAAACCCTAAGTGCCGCCCAACCTTCCTCGTTTGAGGAACCCGCACTTTGCCCTGGGAGCACGCCCAGCGCCTTAGTACCAAACTTTCTGGCCGGGGCTGAGAGTCCCCTTCCCCCTAGGCGCGGCCCCCTAACATCTGTAACCCAAAGGTTGCGCAGCGGCCAAAATTAGTCCTGGCAGTACGAACAGAGAACAAACAGCAGGCAGGGAATGAGAACAGCTCGCATTTCTCCTTCCTGGTAGATGGGGAGGTGTAAATCCCAAGGAATTCTAGGGCATTCGCTCCATACGTGGGAAACCTTAGCGCGTATCCCGTTTCTTTCTCCTAGCCTGTGTTCATGTCCCAAATGGTGTCGAGTTGCTCAACTTTGCCGTCATCACAGAGGCTGTTGTGTCTTAGGGGATTAACTGATGTGAGACACACAAAACCCTGCAACTCCATAACATAAACTACAACACAGCCTTTCTGGTGAGGACTGGAATATTTGTGTGAGTTTCTAGAGGAAAAGAGGATTTTTTTAGAGGAGAAACAGAGCACTTCCATAATGTGCCTTAACTGAGAAATCTTGTTTTACTGCTTTCCTTTAAGTGGAGCCAGAAGTGCTGGGATGAGAGGGAAAGCATGGGAGTGTGTCCAAATGTGGACAGCAGGTCCCCATCCCTGGTGGGAGTGAGACTGCACGGCATCCCCGGGAAAGGTGGTTTGGGCCTTGGACAAGGCTAGAGGCAAGAGTCCATGATGCAGGGGTGACACAGTGCCCCTCCGCATGTGAGTCCACGAAGGTCACTACTGAGGCTTTGTGCTTGTAAAAGGTCGCCACGCTTCACACAAGCTTCTATACTCAACACAGGGATTGATTGGGTACAGGGATCCCCCCATACCATACATGTAAGCACGTATGTCAATTAAAGATGCTCGTGCTAAAGAAATGGCCAACTTTGTTGAACTCAGAGGAATTGATCATTTAAGTAGAGGAAATGTTTGAATTTAATTCGCAATTTTGTTGCCTTTTTATATAAAACTATATATCTTTATATAGTTATATTTGATAAATGAAAAATCAATTCATGACTTTAGCTTAAACATATGTTTTCAAAAATACATTTCCCCCAACTTATATAAATTAATTGAGTTCTCCCGCTTAAGCATGATTCAGTTGTGACAGTTAAGAGTGGGGGTGATTGTTTAGATATTTTCTATCTCATGTGAAATCTAGACTAATGAATTATCATCTAACAAGCTGTAGGTAGTTTGGCTGGGCTGGATCCAGATAGTTTGAGTTAAATCTAGATTGTACTTGCCTAATATTCTGTAAATCTCTAACTACGGAAATCCTATTTCCAAAAATGCTGGGAAGTCACTGTATAGGAGTTTAAGCTACACTAGCCTCTCTGTGATTACCTGTAGCCTTTGGGGAAAGAAGAGAAGAGAAGAAAACGTCAGGCCCTGGGAGGTGGGACTGGTGTTTCAGGGGTTTCTTTTGAACATCTTGTTTTCTTTCCAAAGGTCAAAAGGAAGACGGCGGATACATACTAGAATTTCCTCCATCTGTGAATGGTGGCAAGGCTGGAGAAGGTGGCTAATGTATTTCAAGGCTCATTATCCTTTTCTGTGTTTTCCTTCCTGTTTGGTATGCTTAGCTAGCTCAAGCCATGGGTGCCATTCTTCAAATTCCTTTGCCAAACTAATTTTACTTATTTGACTGGATTATTTGAGAGGTGCCACTTTCTTCTGGGTTGCTGCGATTTTGAGGGGGCATTTTCGTAAGAATCCAGGCATTAGGTGGTGAAACAGTCTGTGCTCCCAAACCTGCCCCTTCCAGGGTTGCCGGAAGACTCCAGAGTGCAGGCCTGTTTGGGGAGTCTCAGGCGTGCCTTGAGTGAAAGTGGGCCCACCTTCCACAGGAGTCCAAATTTTAAGGGAATAAGAACAGCAGTCAAACAGGATAAGAGAGCAGGCAGGGAGCTGCCAAGGAAAGGTGATTCCTGGGAAGACGGAAGACAGGTCACCCAGAATGAGGCTCCCCTGGCGCTGGAGAGCCGAAAGGGGGAGCGGGTACAGAGGACCTGGTTTAGGTGTGGGGGTTGCTAGCACAAGTAGAGCCATCCTTCAGATTCTCCTTCAGAAGTGACTGCTTTCCAGAGAAACCAGGGGAGGGACAGTTTCTGCATCTTTAGACGCCAGCTCTGGAGATCTGCCCACCGGCCCCCAGCTGCCCCCCTCCCCGGGCGAGCCTGGGCTAAGTATCAAGCAGGACAGAAGAGTGGTCCCCAGTGGGCACCTGGCCCACTCTGCTTCCCCAACGCCCAGGGAGCTTTGGCTCAGCACAGGCGCTTCTCCAGCGATCCAGGCAGAACCAGGGCGTGCAATGCGCCCGCCCGCCCCCTCCCCGGCCGAGCTTCTGTCGGCGCCAACCCACCCACCAGGCTCTGTCCGCGCCAAGCGCGCCCCTGGCGGACCTGGAGCGGGGAAAGGCGAAGCGCTGGGCACGCGAGGGCCTGTGCACCCCAGTTCCTACGCCGCTCCCGGCCCTTTCCAGGGCAACGGCCCTTTCCGCTGCCGCATTTAACCCCTCCCTTCCGAAGGTTATTCGGAAGAAGTCCCAGACCCTAGACCCAGCCTCCCAGAACCCGTCCCTGAGCTCGCCTGGTGGGCCTGTAGGCGGGTCCTCCTTTGCTCAGAGGTGAGCGCAGAAACGCAACGTCTGCGCCGGTTGGCCCCGCCCGCCCCACCCCTGCTCCCCGCGTCCCTTCGTTTCGGCCTTTGTCTGCCGGCAGGCCGGGTCGGAGCGTCAGCACCAGGAGCCGAGGGTGGCTCTCTGCTCGCCCGGGGGAAGGTGTTTCTCTCCTGTCGGCCCCAATTCCCCGCCCGGCGCCTGGGGCCTGGCCCTGCGGGGCTCGGCTCCTGGCCGGGGGCGCAGAGCTGGCCCGGCCTGCTTTGGCTGGGGTGGAGATCTCGCTGTCAGGGATTGTTGGGCGTCTCTGCCCCGCGAGTAACTAGACCGCCGCGAGCGAATGGCTCTCATTGAGTCCATTTTTCCAAGTGTCACCACGTCAACCTAGAGAAGCGAGGCGAGTGAGGGGATGCAGAGGGTCCGGAAAAGTCTCCCTTCTCTGGCCTCGTTTTCAAATAAAAACGGGAGCCTAGCTCGGCAGCCGGGCGCCCGGTGTCTCCGGGGCGCTTCACCGAGGTTTTGTTTGCAAAACTAGCGTCCCTGTCCTGAGGCGCACGGCATCTGGAATCTGCTTTCCTGCTCGCCCTCTCTGAGGCCCCTCTTTGTGCAGCGAGCCTGGGAAATATGGAGGACCGTCCTCCGCAAGCGGGTGTTGCGGGCGCTCTCCAATACCCGGGTGAGGCTAGAAGGAAAACGGGGTTCCTGGGCCAGAGCCTCACTTTCCTTCCCGGGAGAAACAAATGTCCGGTGAGGGCTAGTCTGATCCGTACAGAAAGGCCGACCTTGAGGGCGGCGGTCGTTCGCGGGAGAAAGCGGAGGCGCTGGGCTCGCGGGCGCGCTGCAGACGGGGCTGGCATAGCGGAGGAGAGACACGCCACTGCCCCGCATCACCAGAAAACGCGAGGCGCCGTCCCAGCTGGAGCAGGGTCTCACGCGCGCTTCTCGAAGCTTCCTGAAACACCTTGCGGAGAGTTCCGTGTGTATGGAACTTAGCACCGCCCAGCCCCTGGGCAGCTCAACTTTCTGCAGCCCCATCCCAGCTTCCCCCGCCCTTTGAACGGTGACCCCTCTCAACGCTTTCCCAGAGTTGTTTCGTGTTTGGGTCCACTTTGGGGGCCAGGTACCCTTTAGTTATCTCTCTCTTCATTTATTTATCTTTCTCCTTTTCCTCCCTCCACCTCTCACCCTCCTCCTTTCCACAACAGCGACCCACGAATTCCTCCTCTTCCTCCAGCCAACCCCACGGCCCAGCCTGCAGACCCTGCGCGGCCAGGTCTCCGCCCACCGGCCCGCCAGGCGCCCCGGAGGTGACGCTCTGTTCCCAGAGTCTCTGTTGCAGCCACGAATTGGGGTCTGCGTCGCAGGAAAGCACAGGGCTGAAGCCCAGCGTCTTGGGGCCATTTATACCGAGGCAGTCAGAGGCAAAGAGTCCTATGAATTCAGAAAATACTTCTCAGGAAGCCGCCTAATTGGCTTTCATGGGACAGGAGGAGCCATTAACCTGGGATGGTTTTGCAGGAAGCAAAACAGCTCAGAGCCGCTCCTCCCCCCACACCATGTTCAGGAGACCCAAAGTCACTGGACCCTCCCTTTCCTGACTGGTGATCATCAGGGTTTCCAGAGTTGCGGAAAATTCTCCCCCCAGAAAACCAAGTAAGTGTTAATAAGACTTCCCACAAACTCTCACCAGCCCTATTTTCCTGGGGGCAGGTAGACTGTGGAGTTTGATTTTTTTGAGACTCGGGGAGGACCCCTGGCAGGGTGTGTGCCTAGTCAGAACATTTGGTAAGGACTCCTCCAATGAAGAAAAAGTGGAGGAATCCAGCCCCAGCGAGAACGGGCTTCCCCACCCTGCCCTAGACACACAGGACAGACGGCACACTCTGACCAGAGTCACCTCCAGTGACCAGGAGGCCAGCCCAGCACCTCCTCCCCCACCACTCCCCTCCTGGCTGGGGGTAATTTTCCTGGGAGCAGGCTGTGGGAACTGTTGTTTCTCATCTCAGCCCCGCCAGCACTCTGAAGCCTGCAGACTAAGGACAGCACCTGGGATGGACCCCGGGAAGGGAGCTTCGCAAGGCCAGGGCGCAACCTTCAGGCCTCCAGGGGGCCTGGCAGGCCACACTGCCTTGGAGATGCTTGCCCTGACTCCCCAAGTTCACTCAGGGCCTGGCAGCTCCCCGCTGGCTGCCTGTGCGGGGGTCTCGGCTGCTGAGCACCCTGCAGCTGCCCAAGGCCAATCAGCCCTAGGGTGTCCATGCCAGGCTGCGGCCTCCCCACCTCCCCTGCCCTGAGGGCACTTATGGCATGCAAACGCTCCCACACCCCCAGAGCTGCCCTATCGGATGTTTCCAGGAATTCACACATTTCCATAAAAATGCATTTTAGATGATGGACAGGTGAGCCTGGGGTAACAACGGGTGTTTGGTGGGTAGAGAAGAGCAAATGGGAAGGAGCCCAAGGGAGAGGGGGAAGAGAAGAGGAAACAGAACTTCCATTTGGACATCCTGACAACAGCTGGAAGGAAAGTCTAGAAAAGATGAAGAGAGAGGAGGGGAGAAACCAACTGGGGCTCCCACCCTTGCCATTGGATTCCTAATACTCCTTTCAAATGGGCCCTGCTCTCCTGCAAAATTAGTTTAAAGGATTTTAAAACCAAGAAAATGAGATGAGCGGTCTGGGAGCTCCTCAACCAGAGTAGAGAAGTTAGAGGGGGGCGGACGACTTGGTTTTGAAGTCTTAGCTGAACCGCCACCCCTCCCCTCCTTGGCAAAAAGGATTCCCTTAGAACCTCCGAGGCTCCTGGATTTCTCCCTTCGCAAACGGAGCCGCACACTGCATTCCCCGCTCTTCCGGATCGCTATGCATGTTTCATGAGGGTCGCTGTCCCCGGGTGGAATGCGGCCGTATGCACGCGCCTCCCTGCACACGCACACGCACACACACGCACACGCACACACACGCACACTTACAATAAGTGTCTGCAGGAGGAGTGTCCTGCGCGCCAGCTCTGCGTTTAAGACAGGAAGCTGCCGGGTTACCGAGTCAAATGGGAGTGACACTATTCCTCTCCATCAGCAAGGAAAGCGGACCACAAAAGTCCCTTTGTATCTCGGCAGCTCATTTAATATTATTTATGCATTTTGTGCAAGGAATTGTGGGATTTCGCCCCACGGTAAACAATATGGAAATGTTAAAAATAGCGATCTTCCTGTGCGTGCCCACCTACACGCCCCGGGGTGACCTGGCGGGGCTGTCGCGGGGTGACTCAGATCCCTGAACCGCGAAGCGACAGGGAAAGCGCGGGCGAGTGCAGGAGACGCGGTCGGGGGTCTCTCCGGGTTCCCGGGCTCCTGCACCCGGAGCGGGGGGACGCGGCCGCTTTAAGGGGG
>NW_012101299.1:2299762-2320282 GCF_000951045.1 Mandrillus leucophaeus
CCAACCTGGGCGCGCAGCCCATGCTCTGGCCGGCGTGGGTCTACTGTACGCGCTACTCGGACCGGCCTTCTTCAGGTGAGCCTGCGGGGACCACGCGTCCCAGCTCGCCGTGGGGAGGTCCGCGGAGCTGGGGGGCGGTGCTGGCGCGGGAACTTAGCGGGAGGAAAACATCTCGAACCTCCCCCGCACACACGCACAAAGACTCACGCGACATTGTGTGAAGCTGACGCCTGCCGGGGCAGCGGCCAGGCGTCCAGCGGCAGGACTGATTCGCTAGGGAGCACAGACTTCTTAGCACCGTAGAAGGCACCTCCTTTCTTTCTCTGTCTCTCTCCATACTCTCTCTCTGTCTCCCGTCTCTCTCTTCCACCCCGCCTTAGGGCATCTGTTCCCAGCCCGTAACCCATGTCTCCCCCACTGTAGTTTTTTTGGTGGGAACGGGGTGGCTGGAAGATGGGTCCGGAAGTGCACACTCTCAACCCCTTCCCTGCGATCTTTCAACTCAGGCCAGGCCCGGGATGCATGCCCCAGCCCACCCCAGACTCGTCCTACCGTTCGGTTATCCCGGCTGTGCTCGGGGAAGAAAAGGCGAGGCCCTTTGCTGCTCTGCCTTCTGCCCCTCGGGCCTGCACTGACCGGTGGGACGCAGGAGGACGCACACAGGGAAGGAGGAAAATAAAGGCGCCCTTTTCCCTTGGCTCCACTTTATTTGCCAACGCCAGCCCCCAGTGGTGGGGCTCAGCCCCCTTCCTGCACACAGCGAGGACAAGGGAGGCAGCCCTCCTTCCCTGCACCTGCCATCCCCAAATAGGAAGGACCTTCTCTCCAGGTTTCCTGGGGGCTGCTGATAGGAAAGAGGCAGCATTTGCAGGGGCCGTGCAGAGATGCCGGCTGTGTTTTTTCATAGATCTGGGATTTTAAAAAACTAAGTCCATGTCCTTGTAGAAATCATCAACTGCATTCCATGCGGGTCTGCGGCTGGGAACCGCCATTAGCAGTGGGCTGTTTGACCCCAAGCTGGCAGCGGATCCCCGCTGCCCCCAAACCCTCAACTATTTTGCGGGGGTCATTGGTCCAGATCATCGCAGGAGTGAGCCAGCCCTTCGGCCGCCATCCCGCAGAAATATGCGTGCATATTTCTGATGAAATTCAGATTTCTCCAGCTAGATCTGAAATTTGCTCCATTGTTCTCGTCTTCCTCCTTTGTTAATATTTAATTAACATACAGGCTCACAATGCCGGGCGAGGAGCCTCGGCCGGGCTTTGTGAGGCGCCGGAGTTCGCCGAGCCAGCCCCCAACGGCCCAGGAGCTGGGCAGCACCGCCTGGCCCTGCCTGGCCCAGCCCAGTCCAAGTCGCCTATCTTCATGGGCTTTAAAATATCCCTGCAAAATAATGTTTCTGTTCTTTGGCTTCTCCGAAAGAAAGGGCAGAGAGAGTTTTCTTGGGGAGGTTTGATTCTGTTTCTGAGACTCCTAAGTATTTGTCTTTTGAAAGAAAACCAACAACAAAAAAAGGGAACTAAAAATGTTTATTTTAGGGAAATTTCTTTCTATAAAATGGTGTCTTTTTGAGGGTTAATTCATGGGTGCATTAACAAGAGCCCCAGGACTGGAAGAGTTTGGGGGTAGGGCACACACTTCTCTGGGGAAGGGAGTGGTTGGAGATCCAGACAGAGGCGGGCTTGGGGAGCAGGAGGTTGAAGCCTCTCCTGGAGCCTTGTGCCCCATCCCCCAACACCATTCCGGAGAGCCAACTCCATCCCCAAATCTGCACCTACCCCTGCCAAAGCCAGGCCCACTGGCGTGGAGCCCTGGGCTTACAGCAGGACTCTCACTGAGTGTTTGTGTGCACTGGGGTGGGTGCGCTCATGGGTGGTCAGCCTGCCTGTGGGTTGCTTTAAAAGCTACCCTTGGTGCCCTCCTGGTGGTGCCCACAGATCCTCTTTCTCCAGGCCCGGCTCCTGGAGAGAGCACAAGGCTCAGTTAGCCGTGAGGGAGTGCTTGGTGTTCACCCTGAGCCTCCAGTTGGTCTCCCACCTCTTGCTGGGCACAGCCCCAGCACCCTAGTTGACTCTCCTGACCTGGGCAGGGTGCAGCCCCAGGGCCTCCAATGAGACCCACATTCCTCTTCTCTTCAGGGTGCCCGGCAGCTCTCTGGCCCTGAAGGGTGGGGGGCCCCGGCCTTCTCCAGCTGCAGGGACCTGTGATGAAGCTGGGGCCAGATGCTCCCTAAAGCCCATTCATATACCGCACAAATTGAAACCCAGAGGCGAGGTCACCACTCCCTGCCCATGGCCTTGCTCCCTTCTTCCCCCACAGGGAACACCAGGGGGTTGAGCCTCTTAACACCAAAAAGAAACTGATTACACTTCCCTCCTCCTGCTCTCCTCCCTCTGCCCTTTCCCCACGGAAAGGCCGCCTTAGAGCGACCCTTCCCCAAACCTGGGGTAGGTCCATAGGGAGGAGGCCAGGGCAGCTTCAGAAGTCTGAATCCCAGTGGGGAGGCACAGTGGGGAGGGTCAGAAGTGTGGACCTGGCCAAGGTCAGCTGGGCCACCCTGTTGTCCCCAGTGAAGAAGTCCCATGTCTGGGGAAAGGGAGGTGCAGTCAACACCCTTGCAGAGCCAGGTCTCTCCTGGACAGGAAACCTGGGAGATTTCCAGTGGGTGATGAAGGACTCACCAGTAGCTCGGTGCCCCTCCCAACCCAGGAGGGAAGTGCATGCACCCACTCTTCCTTATAAGAATGAACTTGGGCCCACAGAGCCCTTGGCTGGGAGTCACAGAGGAGCTTGGGTGGAGGCAGACACTCTGGGCCCCTCCTGTCCTCAGGGCCCACCTGCCCTTGATTCCCACAGTCCCTGGCACCCTGTGGGGTATCCCCATGAGGGTCCCCATCACAACTCTCAGGGTGCCTCCTGCTTCTGTGACCACCCTGCAGCCTTTCCCAGGCTTCTCTCCAACCCTCTCTCCCAGCACCTACCCCCATCCCTGTTCTCGAACAGAGCCTCAGAAAGGGCTAGGAAAAACCAGGCCAGAAAGTTCGGGGAGTTTTGCTTACATCCAGGAGTTTTACTTTTATCTAGAGGTCCCTCGTTTGTCGTCTGTGGTCAGCCTGTCGACTAGGCCTGCCCCATAGCCCCATTTACATCACACCCTGTCCTCCCTCACCAAGTGGTGGAGGTCCACGCTGAGCCGATGCCCAGTCCGAAGTCCAGCCCCACATCTGGCCATTCAGCCTCCAGTGCCTTGCACAAGTCACTTCCTCTCTTGGGGTCCCAGAATCCTTACCGGGTGCCTACTGGGTGGCACACGTCTGGGTAACCTGACTTCTCTCTGTCCACCACATCTACCCAGGTCCCAGGTCTCGAAAACCAAAGAAGAAGAACCCGAACAAAGAGGACAAGCGGCCGCGCACGGCCTTTACCGCGGAGCAGCTGCAGAGGCTCAAGGCCGAGTTCCAGACCAACAGGTACCTGACAGAGCAGCGGCGCCAGAGCCTGGCGCAGGAGCTCAGCCTCAACGAGTCACAGATCAAGATTTGGTTCCAGAACAAGCGCGCCAAGATCAAGAAGGCCACGGGCAACAAGAACACGCTGGCCGTGCACCTCATGGCACAGGGCTTGTACAACCACTCCACCACGGCCAAGGAGGGCAAGTCGGACAGCGAGTAAGGCGGGGGGGCATGGAGGCCAGGTCTCAGTCCGCGCTAAACAATGCAATAATTTAAAATCATAAAGGGCCAGTGTATAAAGATTATACCAGCATTAATAGTGAAAATATCGTGTATTAGCTAAGGTTCTGCAATATTCTATGTATATATAATTTACAAGTGGTATAAAATCCAAAATATCTGACTATAAAATATTTTTGTTTTTTGTGTTTATGAGATTATGCTAATTTTATGGGTTTTTTTTCTTTTTTTGCGAAGGGGGCTGCTTAGGGTTTCATCTTTTTTTAATCCCCTAAGCTACATTATATGACATTGGACACTTTTTTATTATTTCAAAAGAAGAAAAAATTAAAACAACTTGCTGAAGTCCAAAGATTTTTTATTGCTGCATTTCACACAACTGTGAACCGAATAAATAGCTCCTATTTGGTCTATGACTTCTGCCACTTTGTTTGTGTTGGCTTGGTGAGGACACCAGGAGGGGCCCACACCTCAAGCCTGGGCCAGCCACTTCAAGACCTTGGGGAGCTTAGGGGACCTGGTGGGGGAGAGGGGACTTCCAGGGTCCTTGGGCCAGTTCTGGGATTTGGCCCTGGGAAGCAGCCCAGCGTATCCCAGGCCTGCCCTGGGAAGTCGGTTCCATGCTCACCAGCAGCCGCCCAGGCCCACAGCCTCACCCAGCTCCCTCTCCTCACCCTCCTGCCGTCTAACTCCCTCTCCTCCTTCTCCTCCTCCTCCTTTCTCCTCCTCCTTCCTCCTCTTTCCTCCTCTTTCTTCTTGCTCCTCGTTTCTTCTTCTTTTTCTTCTTCTCCTCCTCCTCCTCCCTCCTCCTCATTCCTTCCTCCTCCTCATTCCTTCCTCCTCCTCCTCTTTTCTCCTCCTCCTCCTCACCAAGGCCCAACCATGTGCATACATCATCTGTGTCTGTGGTCTGTGTCGCTGTCCCCAGTCCCGCTGCAGCCCTGCCGCAGGCCTAACCCTCATGCCCTGGGCACTGCCTCCATGCAGAAGCGCTTCGACGTTCTGGGGCTAAAGGCCTGGGGCATGTGGCCTAAAGCCCACGAGCGGTGGGGCGACCCTCCTTTTGGCTTGGCCCCAGGAATTTCCTGTGGCTCCATCAGCCACCCTGGGTGCCAGCCAGGGTCCCAGAAATGAGGCCATGGCTCGCTGTTTCTGGGCACGCAGAAGGCTGTGTAGAGGGAGATGGCATCATCTTCCTTTCCTTTTTCTTTTCTTCCCTGCTTTTTTTTTTTTTCTTTTTTTCCTTTATTTTTTTCTTTTCTCGGAGTGGCTGCTTCTGCTATAGAGAACATTCTTCCAAGATAAATATGTGTGTTTACACATATGTCTGTACGCATGTGAACACACACACACCAGGCGTGTTTGAGTCTACAGTTCTGGAACGTGGCTATCTTGTCTTTCAAAAGAACTCAGAATCCTCCAGGATCTAGAGGAAGGAAGAAAATGTGTAAATAATCATTTCTTATCACTTTTTGTCTTTTCTTGTTTTCTAAAATATACATTTTATTTTTGAAGGTGTGGTACAGTGTAAATTAAATATATTCCATATATTTCCCACCAAGTACCTATATATATATATAAACAAACACATTATGTATAACTCCACACTGTCTTCTGTTTAGTGTATGGGGAAAGACCAGTCCAACTGTCCATCTGTGGCTGGGACAGCACAGGGGGTGTGCCCATGGCTGAGCTGGGAGTCCCAGTGGTCTCCCTGAGGACTGAGGGTGAACTTCTCTCTTTGCCTTAAACCTCTTTATTTCATTGCAGTAATAGTTTTACTTTGTACATAATAGCGTAAACCTTTTTAAAAAGGAAAGTATAAAAACAAAAGTTGTAATTTAAAAGTCTGTGAATAACCATCTGCTGCTTAGGAAACTCAATGAAATGACATGCCTTTTTAGCAGAAAGCAAAGTTGGTTTCTGTTTTTGTTTTCTTTTGTTGTTCTAGTTTATAAAACATGTGCATTTTACAGTTCCAGTATCAAATATTTATAATCTTATGAGAAATGAATGAATGTTTCTATTTACAACTGTGGTTATCAAAATTGTGAACACCCCCCTGCATTTTTGTGTGTTTAAATTCTTGAAGGTTACATTAAATAAAACAAAACCTCTTTATTATAAAATACTGAAGGTCCCAGGTGGCATGATGAGTTTTCTAAGCATGTCTGAGTGCAGAGGAACTGCCTAGGCATCCTCCCCCGTACTCAGGCACTCATGGCCTTCGCCCCACCTCAGAGCAGGTGCCAGGTGCCTACCTTTGTAGCGAGAGGTGATTATTATTATTTTTTAAATGAGACAGTTTGGATATGTCACATATGAGCACAGAATAACCAAAATAATTGAAGTACACATTTTGTTACCACGAGGAAGTGTTCAAAACTACGGTGCTGTTCCAGTGACTGCATTTTTTTAAATTTTGCAAAGTTCAACAGGTCTCCGTCCGGCTGGGTGCTCACTGGCCCTGCCACCCCCGCTGGGCCGAGGTGCTTCCCCCTGGGGACAGGAACTTTTTACTCCACTGAGACAAAGAGAGTTTCCTTTTCAAAGTGTCTTTTTTGTTTACCTTTTGTTGTTTCCCCCCCAAAACAAAAGACTTTGTACAACTTCCTAAGCAGGCCTGGGGGAGGGAGCAGCTTCGCCTGTGGAGTCCCCCTCACCAGGAAGTGTTAGGGATCTTTGAACCAGTGATCTACGCGTTGAATTGCTGTATTTCCAAACTTTCATGGTTAAAAAAAAATTTTTTTTCTTCTTCTCCCTGTAAAAAAAACTCAGAGACTGACGAGGATCTTCTGTTACGGAAGGCGACTTTTCAGGCGTTTTCTGTTTCCCCAGGCCCCTGGGCCGTTGGCGTTCCCAGGCGGAAGCGGGGCCTCTGGGCTGGGCCTCTGCCCTGCCAGGAAGCGGTCTGGGGGCGGCCCCTCGGGATTTTCAGATCCCTGGAAAGAGAGAGCTGGGATCTCACCGCGGAGACTCCCGAGTTCTCGTTGCCTGGGCCCAAGCTGCGCCCCAGGGTCATCACTGATGGGGCAAGACCACGCATTCCCCACGACCCCCGACTTCTGAACAGTTCAGAAAGTTTGTAGTTTAAAAACCAAACAAAAAATACTGGCACAACTTCTATTGCCGTATTGGCCTCTCTCTTATTTTCATAAAAATACGGTAACATGAAGCGATCATTTTTTAAAAATCTGTTTTCAAATTATAACACCGAAAAGGGGCAAGGCACAGCTTTGTAAGGTAATGAGTTCCCCGTCCTCAGAGGCGTTCAAGCAGACACTAGGCTTACAGTGGCATGGAGAGTGTTCTTTCTCTTTGGAACTGGATGAGCCCTCAGACCCTTGAAACGCCGAGTTTTTTTGTTTTTTTGTTTTTGTTTTTGTTTTTACTCCTATGTTTATTACATTTTAATCCAACAGCATATAATCTAAACTGCTCCCTCATGGAGAGCCGCGGCTGTGCCACCCGCTTGCTTTGGCCACGGAGACCGGAGTCAGGCCTGCGGGGAAGAAGGTGTGCCTTTCCCAAGTCCTTTGCCAGCTGGTTGCTCCCGGGCCTCCCGGACTCTGCGTGCCGTGGATCTGGACCCCGACTGCAGACACCGCCTCCGGCCAGACTGTTGCCCCACAGGAGGAGGGTTCCCTAAGTGTGCAGAAGAGGAAAGTTCATTTATAAAGAAAGACCTTGCTCCTTCGAACTGAACGACCCCCACGCCCGAGGCCTAGCTGTGTCCCCGCCGGGCCCAGGCGGAGCTCACTCCACACTGCTCCATAGCAGGGCAGAGACTCCGAGAGGGCCTGGGAGTCCTGGTCTCAGAGGACCCGCCGCCCCGCAGGCCTGCCCAAGCAGGCGCCCCCGAGAGAGTGCGGGACAGAGAGGGCCTGGCGGGGCTTCTTGGCGCTCAGAGCCTTCCTTCTCCGCTGCACCCAGCTCTGCCAACGGGGCTGGATGAGTGGGGGCTGGAGTCAGAATCCCAGGGTCCACACCCGCCGACGGCCGCAATGCGGACCCGCCCTGCCTTTCTCCTAAGGAGCGAGGGAAACAGCCCTGCGGGTGACCCCAGCCTGACCACCAAGAGGGCGCCAGCGTTTCTGTTTTCCTAGAGCGAAAACGTCAAATCGATGGGGGCTCCTACGCCGCTGGACACAGGTGTGCCCGGGCGTCCAGTGCGCGCAACACACGCCCAGACACTCTATATGCAAATACGCCCGCCGCTGCGGGGCCGGCCGGGAGGCAGCGTTTGTTCGCTGGGGCTCTGCTAGAAGTCATTCTGTCTCCCGCTGCTTTAATATCCGCCCTCTGCGGTCTCCGCTCGCCTCGGCGGCTACCCAAGCGCCCCCGGGAGGGTCCCGGCTCCGCCGAAAACTGCAGCCTGCCAGGCGGAGCCGCCGCGCGCTGGGAGGTTAATAGCGACTGACGACAAAGGGCCAAGGTGCAATTCCGAAAGCGGGGATTCGCCGGGCGAGGCAGAAATCAGCCTCCAGGGAGACGAGTCCCCCCTTCCTGACGCGCCACTACAGCCCGGCGCCGGGCCTCCGGGAGGGGATCCCTCTTCCAGGCATCGCGGCCCCATTCGGCGGAGAGCTAGGCCCTCTCCAGGCCTCCGAATAGGAAGCGGACGCGGGTGGTGGGGAAGGGAAGCCGCCGGCGCGACGGAGAGTGGGGTCCCCTGGACCCTGGGGCGGGCAGGCCCGGCGCGCGGGCAGCTCCGTTGCACTGATTGGTGAGCCATGCCGATGGCCTCACTGCCGCGCGGCGCGAACCCCAAGTAGACCATTCATGTTTTTATTAATAATCTCAAACACTTCATGATATTTATGCTGCCTGCCCAGAGAAAATAAAAGGCCATTCTTGAAACCGCCTGAAATGTAATAATATTCATTAAAGCGGCTCCTAATTATGTGATTTAATCAAGCGTGGTGCGCCCGCGCTCTCGGCTCTCGCTGGAAAGGCTGGCGATGACGGTTATTATTACTGCTGTTGTTAGTGGCCTCGTGCTAGCAGCCGGCCAGCTCTTCAGTCCAGGCCCAGTTTCCTCAGAGAGACTCGAGGAGTCCCACTTTGAGGGGTGGGGTTCCCCGGAACGACTCCGAAGTCCCGGAGACCAGGCGCGGCCCAGGCCAGCTGCCCTTCTCCAGCCCCAGCCGCAGCCCCAGCCCCAGGCCTGTGCAAGGCCTGGGCAACTCTTCCAGGCCGAGGGTAGGGCTTTCTCCAGACCCTTGGGGCCCTCTGTGTCCCCAGGGGACGCCCGATCCGGCTTTCTAGGAGGAGGAACTCCGGGTCCTGAGCCGGGGCCCCGCCCCGTTGACTGTTCCGCCCCTCCAGGGCTGAGCCCGGCGCAATGCCCGAAGCAGAAACAAAGAGTCGCCGAGATCTGCCTCCTGGGCCGCCTTTTCACCCGCTCAGCCTGGAAGGCGTCCCAGAGAGGCCCCACCCCCAGCCTCCACGGAGACCCAGGAGGGAAGAAGAGCCGGGACCCGGTAGCCCTGAGGGGCTTTCTCCGCCGCAGAGGGGCTGGGTGGGAGACGCAGGCGGGAAGGACCCTGTCCCAGCCGAGGGTCCTCTGTGGGGACGCGGAATGGTGAAGATCACTGTTGGCACCAACCGTCTGGAAGGAACGGGGCGGCCAGTCGCTCGACCCCATCTGTCGAGATGTGAAACTTGGCCTCGCGGTCCGGGCGAGCGCTGCCTCCCTGCTTTCAGCCAGCGCATTCGGGGTTCTCCCCTCCCGCCAATTCCTTTGTCTGGAAGGGGACTGGCAGGCTCTGTCGTCGTGGTGTGCCCCCCTCCTTTCCCTAGCCTCTACCCCCTCCACTAACTTTCCTTTCTTTCCTTCTCTTTTCTTCCCTCTCTGGATGGGTAATCACAGGCTCCGCTGCCAAGCGCGCTGCGAGGAGCTGCTGCCCGTTCCCGTCGGTGCCCCTCCCCGCGGCAGCCTGGCCGCGTCCGCCCAGCCTGCCCAGGACATCCCTGGCCCCCGCGCTCGGTTTCATTCAGTGGCCATGGGATGTTGCATCTGAGTTTTTCCTTTACACCAAAACTTTGTGCCGAGGTTTTTCTGAGAGGGTTTTATTCTCCTGCTCCAACAGCAACAACAACATGTAAGTTCTGAAAACCAGTATTTCTTTAGATTCAGGCAGTCAGGGAAATGGCAGAATCACCAGCAGTTTGCAGAATTCTACGCTCGCCAAGGCGAGTATTATTAGCATATTTTCTCCCTTTTTTTTTTTTTTTTGTTGTTGTAAAATACACATGACAAAATTTGATCTTAGCCATTTTAAGTGTACACTTCGGTGGCATTAAATAAACCGTTTATTTAATGCAACATCGCCACCATGCATTTCCAGAACTCGTTTTATATTGTAAAACTGAAGCTCTGCACCCATGAACACAACCTCCCCACCCCCCACCTAGCCCCTGCCACCCACCACTCCACATTCCGCCTCTATAACTGTGACTGTTCTAAGTGCCTCATACAAAGCTCTTACTATGTGGCTGCAAGTAAGGCTCCCCAGTAAGTCATGTCCATTATAACACAGAGGCTGCCTGGGTCAGCCTCACCATGCCTTCCAATGCTCATGAAAGCTGAGAAACTCCCAGTTACCCAAATGAATGGTGGAAAGACTATAGTCTGCCTGCAAAGAAAGCTTTAGGTTGAGCTCTTCAGATGTCCAGGAGTTTGCTGTTGCACACTGGCTTAGGACAGTTTGGGTTCCATGTTTTTCATGCAAATACTTCTACAGCATCACTTAGCACTGAAAGAAGTGTGGTTCGGTGAAAAGCATAGAATTTTGAAATGAGACAGCCCTGTGTTCAAATCACAGCTTGACTGTTCACTGACTCCTCCAGAGTCCAGCCATTCTCCTCTTACTCAGAAAGTTCATCTACCTAATGAGTTTCTGGTGACATTGTTTTGGGAGGTGAGGAACACACAGCACCTGGCATAGAACAGAGAGGGGATAGGGAAGCGAGACTCTCCCAAGGTGAACCTCTGCACCCCCAGCAGTGGCTCCCTCCACAGCCCACGTACGATTTTCAGTAGAACGCTTACACCTCCCTGTTCCGCCCAACCCATGAGGCATCCATGTAGCTACTTAGGAGTAGGGGAAAGGATGTAATGCACGCAAGAGGCGGTGTCCACACAGTGAGAAAAAAGTTGGACAGAGGCAGGAGGTGCGGGAGAGTGGGACAGGATTCTGCCCATGAGGCCCAGGATGCTGGCCAGCCCTTCCGGGAACAGAACTTTCCTGCTCGTTGGAAACTGCTGTGTGAGTGCTTGTTTGTTGCAGGGCTCAGATGGCAAAATCTTCATTTCAAGATTTTTTTCTCCACACTTGTCTTGACCCCCCAAAAAGCAAGGTGTAATGCCGTGGGTTTCTATAGACACCCAGTACTTTACACACCACTCTCTTTTCCATTGCAAGTGATAATGGCCACACTAAGCAGGAGCCCATCACAATGAGGATTGGACTCAAAGCACAGACAGGAGTGTTTCCTGTCGCCAGGCACCAAACCAGGCAAGAGGGCAACAGGCAAAGCCAGCCTTGCCGGTGTGTCGGTCAGGGCACGCCCCACGCACCGCGCCGCCCCATCCCAGCTCTTCCTCCAAGAATGAGTGGGCGTCCTAATGGTGGGATGATCTATTTTGTCTCAAAAGCAAAGAGTCTCAGTAACCCTTTTAAATTAATTGCTGTTCCTATAGCTAAAAGCATAACAGGCTTTGATTACATGCTAAATAGAATGAAACATAATCCTGAGTTAATTACATGGAGATAATTTTATAATTATATCATTCAATTTAAGAACCAATGTATTGCTAACCTCCAACTTTAACAGAAGTGATTATTCAAAACAAAAACAGTCACACATCTGAACCTTTTGAAGGACCCAGCAGAGCCATCTTGTCCTTTCCCTCAAGTGGCAGAGAATGCGCATCACTCAGCCATCCATGGTCCGTCCCTCTACCTGCAAGTCCTCCGTCTGAAAAAGTGAAAACACTGGAAACTCCCAGAAGAGAGGGGCTGTCTGCGGAGAGCATTTCCCAGCATCAACCTGCCGTCATCCGCTGGAGCAGCCAATCTGCATTTCTGTGCTGCCTGGCTTGTATGTGGAAGTAATGTCCTAGGGTCCCTGACTCGAGGAGCCCCAGGCAGGATGCTCTGGTCTCTCATCAGGTATGAATGGAATCTGTGGCCAGGAGCTGGGGTGAAGGTCAAAGCCCCACCACCTCTACAGGTGGCTCACTTCCTGTCCCAAATACTAGTGCCCTTGGATGGCAGTGGCCACTACAGCTAGCAGGACCAGGCCTGGTCATCAGTTTGTACCTGTAACTCCCTGTCATAGTGTCTCCCCTGCCCCACCCACTAAGCTTTAAAGGAAGAGGCTTCTGGTGGCCTTCGAGGTGAGGTAGCTTTAGCAGGTGCAACTCCAGGGCCACTCTAGGCCTATTCCCATGATGGGTCCGCCTTTCTGAACGAAGGCCAGAACATCAGGTCTGGATGGACAGTTAAATGTTCTGATTCTTTTAAAGGTGATCAAAGACCAGCCGGGCCCATCGCCCCTGGGAACTCAGTGAGCCTTAGAATTTATTTTCGTGACTGCATACTGCCTCAGAGCAGGCGATTCCACCAGTGACTCATCACCGGGAGAAAAACATCTTTTATATGTAGAGACGGGAACGCGCCCTGTGGATTCAGAGCCCCAAGGAAACAAAAACAGCACGTCAGAGGAAGAATGTCATACAAACCCGCTGGAGTCACAAGGCAAAACAGCCCCCATACCTAACGCCCAGCGTGACAATGGCCTTTGTGCCTGGCGCCTCCGGAGGGGAGGAGTTGGGCGCCTCGCGGGCGGGGCAGGCGGAAGTTGGACACATTTCCACGCAGGTGAGACCATCTATGGGTCGATGAGGGTGTTGGGGCACGCTGCTTTCGCTCCATGAAGATTTGCAGCCCCCCGCCAACCCACCCCGTCCCTTCCCCCCACAGGGGTGTTTCATCCACGCTGTTTTTTAAATGCTTCCTAGTCAAACTTGAATATGCAATGAGACGCGGGAGCTTTGTGGCGGAAATATAATTAAACTGGGGAAAGATGTAAAAGCTGAAGAATGGGATGACATCAGGCTGATTTCACACTCGGCAGTCGGATCGCTGGGCCCAAGCCGCGCTCTTGCCACGCAAGGCAGATCAAAGTGCCCTGCCACCGCTAAAAAGGCAAAAGGGGACTTAAGTATGCTAATCCCCAGGACAAATATATTTTAATCTTGTTAGAATACAAGTTAATGCTGCAGCTCAGTGGCTGAACTTGGTCAGACTGTAGAGATCCATTTTTATTTTAGCTATGAATGAGCTAGACCTCTTGGTTTATTCATCGGTAATAAAAGTAAATTTACAAAACGAACCCCTCTTTGGGCTGTGTCACCCCCACCTTGAGCTCTCCTTGCTGGGGGTTGGGGAATTCCGGAGGCTCCCAAGATGGGAGTATCCCTAACACCATCCACCCCTCTCCAACCTGTCACCTTCTGTAGAGCATCCTGATGGCCGAGGAAGGAACTCAGCTCACGCAGCAGAGAAGAAACAGGGAAACTCAGAAATTAATTAAAAGATTCTCCAAAGCAATCTGTTTCCCTTTAGGCTTCAGGTTTGACAACCAAACCAATTCCTTTCTATCAGCCCTCTCACTTTAATTTTTGCAATGTCAATTTTCATTACTATTAATTATTTGCCGAGCTCCAACTGTACATTTGGCATTGCTCTGATGAACAAGAAGCTCTCAGGTTCCTGCCTCTTTAAGTGTCTATTCCTGGAAGATATGAATATGCAAGTTTGTGCATGTGTATATATGTAAAATCTTGTGCACACGTAGAAGAAGAAACATCAGCCTGTAGAGTTCCCCTTGAAATAAAACCACTGTGGTAAAATATTAAGTGGAACCACCGATATATCTGCACAGCAGAATGTGTGTGTGTGTGTGTGTGTGTGAGAGAGAGAGAGAGAGAGAGAGCCAGCCAGCGAGCCAGCACTTAACTGTAAGGTTACAGAAGGTTAAACTGCCCTGCAGAGCCTGCCTGCTAAATATTGCTGATGGCAGCCGTCTAAAAGGCAATTTCTGTCTTTCTGCTCTAGTGTGTGTTAGAATTCCCTCTGCCTCAGGCAGAAAACCTGACTCCCACTAAAGTGTGCTGCACAGCCCTGCATTCCAAAGCCCGTCTGTGCCCTTCCGGCTCCCTGGCCTGGGGGGGGGGCGGGGGGGTGGGTGCAGGAGGCTACACACACACACAGTCCCCCAGGCAGGCCAGGCAACTGGCAGCCCGAGGGGAGGGGCAGCTGGCAGCACTATCCCTTCCCCCACAGAGAGCTTGGAAGGTTGGGAGGAATCCATCCACCGCCGACTGTCCCTGGTTTCCAGGACTTGGGAATGTCCATCCCTGCCATATTTCTGTCTGCGTGAGAAGCAGAGACACTCACTACTGTAAGCACACAATTGATAAATGATGGGTTTTCAAATTCCCAGGAAGAAAAGCTGGACAAAGACCCTAGAAGGGAGGTGTCTCCTGTGTTCCCATTTCTCCTAATCCCTTCAGTGCTCTGCCCTTTAGCTGTAGCCAGCTTAATACACACTCTAGCACTTCCGTTGTAGTTCTTGTTCTGGAAGTCACGTTTGCCAGGCATGGGTCTAATGTCTCTTCCTGTCTCAAATAATAACACCCAATATTGACTGAGTTCCTACTAGGTCCCAGTGTAGGAATTTCTGAGGGCTGCTGTAACAGCAGCACACACTAAGGGGTTCACACGACAAAAGTCTATTCTCTGAGTCCTGGAGGCTAGAAGGCCAAAATCGAGGTGTCAGCAGGGCTCTCTCTGAAGGCTGCAGGGGAGCCCCTTCTCGCCTCTTCCTGGAGGCTGGCAAACCTTGGCTGGCAGCCCCTCATTCCAGTCTCTGTCTCTGCCATCACACGGCCTTCTGCCCTGTGTCTGTACCCAAATTTCCCTTTTCTTGTAAGGACACCGGTCATTTTGGATTTGGGACCCCCTTAATTCGATGTGACCTCCTCTGATCACATCTGAATGGCCCTATTTCCAAATAAGGTCCTGTTCACATATTCCCAGGACATGAATTTGGGGATACACTGTTCAACCCAGGACAGCCAGTACTCAGTATTGTATGTGGGTTATCTTCAGTCCCTCTCTTAATGCACCCCACCAGGTGGCTAGTGGTCTTAACACCATTTTACGGGGAAGAGGACTGAGATCAGGGAAGGAAAGCTTTCTGGGCTGGCCAACGTGTGTGGGGCTGTGTGAGCTCTTATTTGCTGTGTGGCATTAATGGCTCTCCGTAACCTTGGCTGGTTTACATCATCAACAACATAATCCTGACTTGGTTCAGGCCTGGCCAGATTGTGTGTGTGTGTCCCCAGGGAGACACTGTCCCCTGACACCAAAGAAACGCATGTGAACTTGGCTCGTAATCTTCCAGGGTGAAGCAAACACCGATGGCACTGGTGTCATGCCTGCTGTGCCTTTTCCTCTCTGGGCCTTGGTTTCCTCATCTGAAACCTGCAGATAATAGAATTAACTTGAAAGCCTGCAGTGACAATCACTTGAAAGAGTGACCATGGGCACTGGGATCCCACCTGGTGTACAGTGAGCACTCAGTAAGCGTCTGCCAGGGCTGGCCGTGATTTTCTAACTGCAGACATAGCAAATAATGAACTCGTGTGTGCTATCCTTCGGTTGTTTCAGTTCCATGTAAGTCCCGCCTCCCTCTTCCTCCCTCCTAGAGATCTGAGGCTCTGCAGCAGCCTGATGCCACGTTCAGGGCTCTGGAACCAGCAGGCCAGAGGGAGACGCCGTACAGCCTGCCCTTGCTCCTTAACTGCTGTGCCTTGGTTTCCTCTGTGCCAGATGGGGGAATTCATCTGCCTCGGAGGACTGTTGAACTTAGACACGTAACAAGCCCAGCACAGAATAAGTGCCCGGTCAAAGGCAGTGACTGTTCTTACGGAGGCAGGAGCCAGCTGGGATCCTCCCTGCCCACTGCAGGTCATATCATCTCAGGATCCCCTCGGGTGCTCTGTGTTGCACGTGCCCAGTAAGGTGCTGAGCAAATGGAGAGCACTCGCCCACCTATTAACATGGAGCTGTTACTGTTGCTGCTATTATTTTTGTTTGGCAGACTTCCCATGCAAGGGAATCTGGTTCCCATAGAGCAGACCCATAAGGTCTAGAGCTGAACTTCTCAAAGTGGAAGCTAAAGAACTTTGTATGAGGCTGTGAAATACAGGTACATAAAACTGAAAATGACTGGACATATAATTTTGCACTAAATCAAGCACCATGTTGTTTTCGGCAGAGAGTAAAGGAAGATGTTCGATTATAATATTTGGGGGAAAAGCTAAAGATGGAGCCCTCCCTTTCCCAGCTTCTTCAGTGGCCCCCGAAGCACATCTGCAGTGGAAAAAAGCTGCAGGAGCCTCCCTTGTCTGGGGCTTTGCCTGGCCTCTGTCTTCGGCTCTTTCTGGGCTCCACCAAGCCTTGGCCTCAGGGTGTTGAGAGACCAGGGATGCGATGCGCTTGCCTCCACCAAAGGGGCACCATTAACAACAATCGTGAGCATCTGCCAGGTGCTCAGGAGTGGGATGCACTGTGCCAGGCACTTCACAGGTCACCTCACTTTCCGCTCACACATCCAGTGAGGTGAGCCCTGGGACTAGTACAGGACAGTCCTAGGGAGGCATTGAGAGGGTGAGCAAGCCACCCAAAATCACAGAGCTGAGATCTATCCCTCCCCAAGTCACTGCATTTTAGAGAGAGTCACTGAGAGGGCAAAGGTGACACTAATCCCAAGGAATAGCTAGTCCACTATGGAAATGCGGGCATGGGCACTCAAGGACAAGTATTCGGTGAAGAGGACCGTGGCATGGAGTGTGCTCCCCAGACATTCCATCTGCACCTGCCTGTTTCCCAGCCTCCTTTGTCATTAGGTTGAGGACATCAGCTTAGTACTGACCAATGGTCTGGGAGCAACAGTGATCCAATAGCACCCTTTGGTCCAAGACTCTTAAGAGTGGATGTGGTTCTCCATGTCCTTTTTTTTTTTTTCCTGCCTTTACAACTCTGGATGCCTCCAGTTAGAAGATGTGGTCAGCACACTGAAGTGCACATCCCCTTGATCCCTGCATGACTGTGTGAAGCAGAGTGCCTCCAACTCACCTTGGACATATAGAGTTAGGTCAATGAGATGTCGCAGTTAACTTACAACAGCAAAGGCCAGCTCACTCTGGCCATACATGATCTACCTGGAACCCTGCACAACACGACAGGGTGACAACAGCCTGGCCCTCCTGGCACTAGGGCCAGCCCCTGTCCTGACAGAAGACTCCTTGTCCTGACTCTTTATATTTATATTCTTATTCTTTCCCACTTCTTACTCCATGTGCCTAACCTAGACTAGACTCGAGGGGAAAGATTATGTTTTGGACATCGCGCCCAAATTGTTCCCTTTATGATAATGACTGGTTCCCATTGTTATAACTACTCAGTGTTAAATTAGGAAATGGCAAGACGGCCCATCTGAAAATTTTTCTTGAGGACTGAGAATGTAAAGCTGAGAATGAGTTAAATGACGTACCGTGTCTTCCTGGTATGTGTTACATCTGCTGCTGTGTTAAAGCCGTTTGAGTGATTCCACACACCCTTCCCTCACCCAGGGTTCTGATGCGACACTGTTTGAACATGTTGACTTTAGCACCATTCTTGTGATCTCCTTGATAGCGTAAAAAGCAAACGCTAACACAGTTCAGTGCTCTTCCAATGCCTCCCTCCGCTGCCCGTGGAAGGTCATGATTCTGGATGACACTTGCCTAACTCAAATACACTTACATTTTCATCTCTACTCACTTAGTAGGAGAAAGTCCTATATTTGTGCAGACTTGTATGACGCCCCTCCACTCAAAAATATAAAGTGTGCACACACTACGGAATACCATAAGCAGTGAGATGTTTTTTCCTTGTTTTTCACAGTGTTCATTAACCTACATTTCGGATTTTCATATTTGCTAGGATAGAGATAGAAGGTCGTGGAGAAATAGGTTGCCCTGCACAGTTGAGCAGGTTGTTCACTGCACAGAGCAGCCTGCTGAGTTGATCAAGTTAAAACCCAGCTTAGATTCTGTTTGCTAAGCTTTGTGTCCTGGCATAGGGCAGCATCCACCTTGGGAAGCACAAAGGCACCACCCACTCACCGAGGTGTGACTGCTCAAAGAGGGAGAATTCCTCTAATTGGTACAAAGACATGAGTGGGTTCCAGTAGCCTGGTAGAGAGGGGTCTAGGGAGTACAGAAAAAGGAGGTGGAGAAGAGGCAGTGACTACACTATCAAGACAGGAGTGCCAGCACCTTATTTTTATTTAAAAACAAGACGAAACTCAAAAACAAAAAAAAAACTCAACAGCTGCAAAAGCAAACAGCCACTGCCAAGGTCTCTTGAGAATTAGGCTTGTTTTCACGTACAGCGCACCGAGGCAGTCAGACCTCATTTTCTTGTACCCCCTTTATCGTGCTTCACAGAGACTGCATCTTTGCAAATTGAAGGTTTGTGGCAACCCCGTGTCAAGCAAGTCTATCGGCGCCATTTTCCCAACAGCACTTGCTCACTTCTTGTCCTGTGTCACGCTTTGGCAATTTTCACAATATTTCAAACTTTGTCATTGTTATGGTATCTCTCATGGTGATCTGTGATCTTTGATGTTATTCTTGAAACTGTTGTGGGGTGCCATGAACGACACCATATAAGATGATGAACTTAATAGATAAATGTTGTGTGTGTTCTGATTGCTCCACTGATTGGCCGTTTCTGGTCTCCCTCCCACTCCTGGGGCCTCCCCGTTCCCTGAGACACAACAACATTGTTGGGTTTCAACAAGTTTTGAAACCCGACCACAACCACAGCCTGTAAGTGTTCAAGTAAAAGAAGAATCACATATCTTTCAGTTTCAATCAAAAGCTAGAAACAATTAAGCTTAGTGAGGAAGCCATGGTGAAGGCTGAGATAGGCTGAAAGCTGGGCCTCTTGTGCCAGTTAGCCAAGTTGTGAATAAAAAGAAAAGTTTTTGAAGGAAATTAAAAGTGCTATGCCAGTGAACACACGACTGCTAAGAAAGTGACACAAGCTCCTTGCTGACGTGGAGAGAGGTTTAGTCCTTTGGATAGAAGATCAAGCCAGCCACAACATTCCCTGCAGCCACAGCCTAATCCTGAGCAAGGCCCTAACTCTCTTCAATTCCGTGAAGGCTGAGGGAGGTAAGGAAGCTGCAAAAGAAGAGTTTGAAGCTGGCAGAGGTTGGTTCATGAGGTTTAGGGAAGGAAGCCGTCTCCATAACATAAAAGTGCATGGTGAAATAACAAATGCTGATGGAGAAGCTACAGCAAATTCTTCAGAAGATCTAGCGAAGACCGGCAATCAAGATGGTGCCACTAAACAACAGACTCTCAATGTAGACCAAGCAGCCTTCTATTGGAAGAAGATGCCTTCTAGGACTTTCATAGCTGGAGAGAAGTCAATATCTGGCTTCAAAGCTTCAAAGGTCAGGCTCACTCTCTTGTGGGGAGATAATGCAGCTGGTGACTTTAAGTTGAAGTCAATTACACCAATCCAAACGTCCTAGGGCTCTTAAGGATTATGTTAAACCTACTCTGCCTGTGCTCTATAAATGGGCTAACAAAGCCTGGATGACAGCACATCCGTGTACAGTATGGTTTGCTGAATACTTTAAGCCCACTGTTAAGACTTACTTCTTAGGAAAATGATTCCTTCCAAAATATTACTACTTACTGACAATGCACCTGGTCATCCAAGAGCTCTACTGGAGATGTACAAGGAGATGAATGTTGTTGTTTGTTTGTTTGTTTTTGAAACGGAGTCTCATTCTGTCCCCCAGGCTGGAGTGCAGTGGCGTGGCATGATCTTGGCTCACTGCAACCTCTGCCTCCCAGCTACAAGCAATTCTCCTGCCTCAGCCTCCTGAGTAGCTGGGATCACAGGTGTGTGTCACCACGACTGGCTAGTTTTTTGTATTTTTGGTAGAGACAGGGTTTCACCATGTTGGCAAGGCTGGTCTGGAACTCCTGACCTCAAGTGATCCACCCACCTCGGCCTTCCAAAGTACTAGGATTACAGGTGTGAGCCACCAACCATGCCTGGCCTGAATGTTGTTTTCATGTCTGGTGACACAACATCCATTCTACCACCCATGGATCATGGAGTCATTTCTACTTTCAAGTCTTATTATTTGAGAAATACATTTCATAAGGCAATAGCTGCCATAGATGATGAGTCCTCTGATGGAGCTGGGCAAGGTAAATTGAAAGCCTTTTGGAAAGGATTTACCATTTGAGATGCCATTAAGAATATTCATAATTCATAAGAGAAGATCAATTATCAATATTCACAGGAGTTTGGAAGAAGTTGATTTTAACCCTCATGGACGACTTTCAGAAGTTCAAGACTTACATGGAGAAAGTATCTGTAGATGTGGTGGAAACAACAAGAGAAATGGGATTAGAAGTTAAGCCTGAAGATGGGACTGAATTGCTGCAATCTCATAATCAGACTTGAACAGATAAGGAGTTGCTTCTTGTGGATGAACAAAGAAAGTGGTTTCTTGGCCAGGCACAGATTACAGGCTCACCCCTGTAATCCCAGCACTTTGGGAGACTGAGGTGGGCAGGTAACTTGAGCCTAGGAGTTTGAGACCAGCCTGGGCAACATGGCGAGACCCCATCTCTACAAAAAATAAAAGAAATTAGTCAGGCATGGTGGTGCACAC
>NW_012101299.1:2321092-2324203 GCF_000951045.1 Mandrillus leucophaeus
GTCTATTAAGTATGCAATAACATTATTGTATTTTTTTAGAATAATGTTATTGCAGGCCGAACACAGTGGCTCATGCCTGCAATCCCAGCAATTTGGGAGGCCCAGGAAGGTGGATCACTTGAGGTCAGGAGTTTGAGACCAGCCTGGCCAACATGGTGAAACCGCATCTCTACCAAAAAAATACAAATATCAGCCAGGCATGGTGGTGCATACCTGTAGTCCCAGCTACTCGGGAGGCTGAGGCATGAGAATTGCTTGAGGTGGAGGTTGCAGTGAGCTGAGATCATACCACCGCACTCCAGCCTGGGCAACAGGGTAAGATCTTGTCTCAAAAAAAAATAATAATAATGTTATTGCATATCTAATAGACTACAGTATTGTGTAAACATAGTATAAGAAACTAAAAAATTCAAGTGACTCGATTTACTGCAATATTCATTTTATTGTAGTGATCTGGAACTGAACCCACAATATCTCTGAGATATACCTATATATATTTATATACAGGGTGTCTATTTCTCAGCCAGTAATCACTTCTCTCCTCCCCTTGACCCCTTCTGTGTGACGAAGTATGCTTTCCCATGCTCTTTGATGTTGTGTGACTTGCTTTGGTCAATGAAACATTTGCAGATGTCTTTGGCTTTACTTTCACTCTCTGGTGATTGGCTATGAAGGGAGCATGCTCCAGGTATCCTGGACTCCAGGATGAACATGTAATGCAGACCTGAACCCACTCTGCGCCCCTGCAGCAAAACCGCCCCACTGAGCTCATGCTTAGGTCTACTGCAGTGGACCCGCAGACCCATGAGCATAGGGGGAAATGCCTGCTTTTAGCAGCCACCGAATCCTGCCCTGATTTGCTGATGCAGGATGATGATGGTGATAGCTGACTCGAATGGCCTCTATCAAAATTAACTCCTTGTCCACATATGGAAGTTGGGGACTGATTTTTGGAGGGTTTAAAATAATCATCCTGACCCAGCTTTGATTTTAAATTCCATGTAAAGTTTAAGCTTGACATTTCAAAGTTTCTGATTTCTATTTAAATTCTTGGCTCTCAGTGGTGTCTACTCACTGCTCATTGAGAGTTACCTGTAAATCTCCCCAATTCACCACTACAAAATGATTAAGTGCTGATTTCCATTGTTCTCTTCCAATGGTAAAGCTAACATGCAGTCTCAGAACAGTCATTAGATGTGAAATGAAGCTGAACACAACTGGGGACCTTGTGGTGCTGGGTCTAAGCCCTCCCAAGTGGATTCCCTCTGTATAAAGTTCTTTCATGTTTTGGGGTGCTTTTTGGCCCATATATTTGTCCCAAGCCGTGTAATAAGCTTTGCTCATGGTATTCCCTAAGACAAGATCAAATAATTTCCCAAAGTTCCTCACCTACACTAGAGGACCTGTGTTTCTCTGCTCTCCGTAGCCTGGCAGCAGAGACCTGGAGTGGACTAGGGCGAGGCTGTGACTGCATCACCTGCCCAATGCCACATCCTTCTTCCTCATGCACATGGCCCATGAAAGCCAGACTATGCTCAGAACATGCTCAGAGCACACTCAGAACATGCTCAGAACATGCTTGGAACACACTCAGAACATGCTCAGAACACGCTCAGAACAGGCTCAGAACACACTCAGAACACAGAACATGCTCAGAACACGTGCAGAACAGGTTTGGAACACACTCAGAACATGCTCAGAACATACTCAGAACACGCTCAGAACAGGCTCAGAACACACTTGGAACATGCTTGGAACACACTCAGAACACACTTAGAACATGTCAGAACACACTTAGAACATGCTCGGAACATGCTCAGAACATGCTCAAAACATGTTCAGAACACACCCAGAAGAGGCTCAGAACACATTCGGAACACACAACACTCTCAGAACACCCTCAGAACACACTCAGAACATGCTCAGAACACACAACATGCTCAGAACATGCTCAGAACACACCCAGAACATGTTCAGAACATGCTTGGAACATGCTCAGAACATGCTCAGAATGCACTCAGAACAGGCTCAGAACATGCTCAGAACACACTCAGAACACATTCAGAACAGGCTCAGAACAGGCTCAGAACATACTCAGAACATGCTCAGAACATGTGCAGAACAGGTTTGGAACACACTCAACATGCTCAGAACATGCTCAGAACATACTCAGAACAGGCTCAGAACAGGCTCAGAACACACTCGGAACATGCTCGGAACATGCTCAGAACACACTCAGAACACACTTAGAACATGTCAGAACACACTTAAAACATGCTCAGAACATGCTCAAAACATGCTCAGAACACACCCAGAAGAGGCTCAGAACACATTCAGAACACACAACACTCTCAGAACACCCTCAGAACACACTCAGAACATGCTCAGAACACAGAACATGCTCAGAACATGCTCAGAACATGCTTAGAACACAGAACATGTTTGGAACATGCTCAGAACACACTCAGAACATGCTCAAAACATGCTTAGAACACAGAACAGGCTCAGAACACAGAACATGCTCGGAACATGCTCAGAACATGTTCAAAACATGCTCCGAACACACTCAAAACACACTCAGAGCATGCTCAGAACGTGCTCAGAAAATGCTTAGAACACAGAACATGCTCAGAACACGTTCAGCTCTGCTCTGTGTCAGCTTCCTGAGTAGCTCCACCCGTGACGCCTTCAGAGGCAAGTGGGGGCTTTCCAAGTCCTCATTTAAGCTGCTTTCCAGTGCAAGAATACTGCCTCATGGAAACATTAAAAATACCACAGAGAAGTAATACTGCCTCATGGAAACATTAAAAATACCATAGAGAAGTAATACTACCTCATGGAAACATTAAAAATACCATAGAGAAGTAATACTACCTCATGGAAACATTAAAAATACCACAGAGAAGTAATACTGCCTCATGGAAACTAAAAATACCACAGAGAAGTAATACTACCTCATGGAAACATTAAAAATACCATAGAGAAGTAATACTGCCTCATGGAAACATTAAAAATGCCACAGAGAAGTAGAGAAAATGCCAGGATTTTCAGGAGTAGACTTGACAGACTTGCCTCACGTGTGAAATGGGTGGCTCTAGGAGAAGGTGTCCG
>NW_012101299.1:2330568-2337891 GCF_000951045.1 Mandrillus leucophaeus
ACACGCTCAGAACAGGCTCAGAACACACTTGGAACATGCTTGGAACACACTCAGAACACACTTAGAACATGTCAGAACACACTTAGAACATGCTCAGAACATGCTTGGAACATGCTCAGGACATGCTCAAAACGTGCTCAGAACACACCCAGAAGAGGCTCAGAACACATTTGGAACACACAACACTCTCAGAACACCCTCAGAACACACTCAGAACATACTCAGAACATACTCAGAACACAGAACAGGCTCAGAACATGCTCAGAACATGCTCAGAACAGGCTCAGAACACAGAACATGCTCAGAACATGTTCAGAACACTCAGAACACTCTCAGAAAACGCTCAGAACATGTTTGGAACATGCTCAGAACACACTCAGAACACACTCAGAACACAGAGCACGCTCAGAACGTGCTCAGAAAATGCTTAGAACACAGAACATGCTCAGAACATGCTCAGCTCTGCTCTGTGTCAGCTTCCTGAGTAGCCCCACCCGTGACGCCTTCAGAGGCAAGTGGGGGCTTTCCAAGTCCTCATTCAAGCTGCTTTCCAGTGCAAGAATACTACCTCATGGAAACATTAAAAATACCACAGAGAAGTAACACTGCCTCATGGAAACATTAAAAATACCACAGAGAAGTAATACCACCTCATGGAAACATTAAAAATACCATAGAGAAGTAATACTGCCTCACGGAAACATTAAAAATACCACAGAGAAGTAGAGAAAATGCCAGGATTTTCAGGAGTAGACTTGACAGACTTGCCTCACGTGTGAAATGGGTGGCTCTAGGAGAAGGTGTCCGTCACACTTCGGGCAGACGGAGAAGCTCGTTCGCTCATGCCATCAACCTTCACTGGGTATCCAGCAGGGGCCGGACGCAGGTCTCAGTCCTGGGAGTGCAGGGGGCACACGGTCAGGTAAGCCCCAGCTTTCAGCGGGCTTGTGTCTCGGTGAAATGCCAGGAGAGGGCCACTTGGGGAGCACTGGTCACTTACACGGAGTGATAGTGGTGAGCACTGGTCAC
The DNA here is from genome assembly GCF_000951045.1 of Mandrillus leucophaeus. NCBI lineage: Eukaryota > Metazoa > Chordata > Mammalia > Primates > Cercopithecidae > Mandrillus > Mandrillus leucophaeus. The sequence goes on from NW_012101299.1 coordinate 2,331,598, forward strand.
TTACACGGAGTGATAGTGGTGTCCCCCAAGACAGGAAAGTAGGACTTTTTCCTACACACATGCCACTCTGAATCTAAGCATTTCTTTTGTTTCTGTGATGTCCAGACCCAAAGTGTACAGCAACTTTTCCTTCTTGCTGCTTTTCCTCTCTGCTCTTATCACAGACGAAGTCCTTCCAACGGGGGCCTCAGTCTCTCCCTCCCTCCATGGCTTCCTGCTTTCTCTTCCACGCTGTATTGATTTTCTTTTCTCCCAACGTGGGCTTCTGTGCTAATGCCTTATTCCAGTGAGGGAGGCTAATAGCGGGATTTCGGGGACTGAGGCAAGGCCATGAGGATCTCGTGCGCGGGGAGGCCTTTGTTCTGCAAATCTTAGCGTGCAGCTTGCACTCTCCATTCAATTAGGATCAGACTTGAAGAGGAGACGGGGCAAAGGTGACTCATCCTGTCTTTTTCAGTTCCAGCATTCTGTGTAACACGATGTTCCAAATCAATGTAAAAACCGCAATAACAAAATTGTTACTTGCCATAACTGAAGCCCATCCTGTGGCCCACAGAGAGAGTCGGGGAGTCTCAGGTCTGTGTGTGCGAGAGGCTCAACTGTTCCTTCCACTGCCTCCTTGTAGAGGAAGGACTGGGGGCTGGCATCCAACAGTACACTGTGGTAGAAGGAACTCTTGTGAAGAATCAACTCAAGAGGTGTTCCACAGGGCTGCGTCTCAGAGACTTCCTTTTGGTACACCCGCCTCTTAAAGCCTAGCACATAAGTGGAGCCTCCTCTGGAGGGAGACAAAAAGACCAGAATGCATTGCACGCAATGTGCTGCCTCAAACCGGATGTACAGGAGTCTCCGCAGTGGGAATCCTGTCCTGGGCACTCGCAAACCACATCTTTGACCACACAGTGAGCTTCAAGTTTGTTTAAAAAACAAAAACAAACAAAAAAAGTCTGGCCCTGTCTAAGCGGCTGTGCTGGAAGCTGCAGCTGAGGCCCAGGTCACTGTGGACAGCCCAGGCAGCTCTGGGTCTCCTGCAGCTGTGCCGCATTGCCACTGCCTGGGACCTGGTCATCTGCCAGCAGGATGACCGCCGGAGTAGGAAAGACAGCTCCCTGTCATGACAGACACACGGGCGAGCAGCCATGTGCACGCGTGTGGGTGTGTGCATGTCCATGCATGCGTGTGAGTGAGGCGTTTGTGGGGGTGAGGCTCTGTCTGTTTCCCTGTTTGATGCCAAATGTTAATTGCTTTGAGGACCAGAAATCAAACTGTGATGCGGTGAAAAAGAGGACAAAACAGCTTCCCACAGGCTTTTGGGGAACTAACTGGGCAGCCACTCAGAGCCTCTGAGTTTCCATCCCCTGCTGTTTAAAGGATGTTGGTGGAGGGGGACTCCCAGTCTCTAAGACCAGGAAGGGGGCTGGTGACCTGCAAGACCAGCAGGGCTCCTAGGGAAGTTCAGGGCTGGTACACGAGGTCCAAGGTCTAGGGAACCCCCACTGCACTTTTGCCAGGCTGGTGCCACAGCACGATCCTCAGTCCTACCAACTGCATCCGGCCAGCCTCCAGCTTTCAGGGTGGGAGAAGAAACCAAATTTGGGAACAATTCTGAACAAACAGGAATACCTCCCACTTTTTTCCCTGCACACACTATAGTTGTCTTCCTTGGTGTGGCTGGCTCCCTGCGTTGAGTACGAGGCCTTAAGCGCCCAAATGTGAGGGCCGCAGCCTGATGGAAGCTGTGCTTGGCCACCTGTTCACTGAGGAAGTCCATGATGAGTACGCAGAAGGATGAATTCAGTGACGCTTTGGAATACAGTGATCACACCAGCGCCTAAGGCCTTTGAGGGAGAGCATGTTGTCCAGCCTTGTAGGCATTGCTTCATGTAAAACGGACTTACAGCTGTCAGGCCAGCTTCGTCACAGTCACAGAAAAGACCAACCCAAATGGGCTTAGACAACAAAGGGGAATTCTCGATCCACCAACCCCAAAGTCCTGCAGCCAGACGGGCTTCAGGTAGGGTTTGACCAAGGCTCAACAATGTCCCCAGAGGCTGGTTTCTTTTGGTCTTTTCCCTTTGCCTTCCACGGTTTAGGCTTAATCCTGAGGCTTCCTCCCTGCATGGATACAACTTGGCCTCCAGCAAAATCGGCCCGTGAGCTTCCTGGTTTGTATCTGGAGGAGAGGAACCCCCATCAGGTTCCATCAGCTCCCAGTGAACATTTGTGGATGCCTCATTGGCTCACATGGGGTCATATGCTTTTTCTGAGCCAATGACTTGAATGATGCATGGACTGCCCATCCCCAAGGAGCTGGGGGCGGGGCCACCCTTGCAGACCTCAGCCCTGGAACCTCAGCCCAGGACCCTGCTGAGAAGGAGGGATGTAGGGACTGGGTTGGCCTGACACATGGCTGAGGCAGCCCCCCATGACTGCCAGGGCCTCCTCTATCCTTCTGTTCAGTCACTGTCCCCTCCTCTGGCCTAACCCAAAGGACACTGTCCCTTTGCTAATTCCCTGGGGCCCTGTTTCCATCCCAGGAGGGATGATTTTACCACCTGCCCAACTCCTGCTTTTGGGCTCAGATTTAATAACAATTATCCACCCGCTGACATCCATCAGATCCGGACTCCACCCCCAGCGGCCGCCCACCCTCAGCGGCTGCACCTGGGCAACTTTGGCTTCAGGAAGCCAGCAGGTCCTCCACTATCCCCCCAAGGCCGGCTTTTCCTTGCCAACAGCACATCCTGGGTTCTTCCAAACTGCTGCCCTGGCTCTGTCGCTTCTCTGTAGGCTGCACCTCCCACCGCAAAGCCCCCTCCCCATCTCACTCACCCCTCCCCAACTCCTGCTGAGTTCTCTGTCCTCCCTAAGGTCACAGTTACTCAGGAAGGTTTGCATGTCCGACTCGAACCCCGGCCCCTCTATGGGTCCCCGTGCTGTGTCCACAGTCAGGTCCAGTGGAACCCCAAAGAGGGGGTCAGAAAAGGGTGTTCTTCCTGGGAGAGGATTCTAGGGCCGGAGGCTATTCACTCGGTCCTTCGGCCTTCATTGGCTACAGGGGGTCCAGGGCTCCGGGAGGCGATACAGGGATACAGCAACACGGAGCTCCCACTGGACAGACGTGGCTCTGTTCACCACGTCCCCGTCGCGGTGGCCCAGGAAGGACAGAGAATCATTCTTACTTAGCACAAGGTGCTTGTTGACCTATACAGAATTAATTTCTTGACTGTCGCTGAGAATTCCCAGCGGAGGTGTTCACATCAGAGAGAACTAAGCGCACGATTGCCTGTTATCCGACAGCCTGAACAGAGGCTAGCAGGTGCCTGGCAGGCTGGGAAGACCTGGGGTAAAGGGAGATTTTTCCTAGTTCAGTGGTGAGGCCTCCAAGAAGCAAGACACGCCTCCATTGCTGCAGCTCCACGTGTCACTCCAGCCACCACCGAGGTGTCCAGAGTGGGGCTGGGGCCAGGGCGCCTGGCTCTGAAGCTTGACTGTACCTCTCCTAGCTGTGTGCCCCTGGGAATGGGACTCAACCTCTCTGTGCCTCAGGTTTGGCATCTGTAAAACAGGGATGGGAAATTGAGTGCTTTCTTCAACTGGGGACTCTTGTGTGCCTTAATCACTTCAAATCATGTGCTTCACCTATTGCTTTGTACCCAGGCCAGTGGGCAAAATCCAGCAGTGCCCATGGCAGCTCCAGGCATAGCAGGGTGCAAGAAGCCGACCCGGGAGGCTTCTGTCTCCTCCACAGACCCTACTTGTCGCTCTCATCTGGTTCCATGATTCCCAAACTTTGCAGGTACAAAGATCTCTTTGTGGCTGGGCGCGGTGGCTCAAGACTCATCCCAGCACTTTTGGAGGCTGAGGTGGATCACCTGAGGTCAGGAGTTCAAGTCCAGCATGGCCAACATGGTGAAATCCTGTCTCTACTAAAAATACAAAAATTTGCCGGGTGTGGTGGTGGCGGTTGCCTGTAATCCCAGTCACTCAGGAGGCTGAAGCAGGAGAATTGCTTGAACCCAGGAGGCAGAGGTTGCAGTGAGCTGAGATCATGCCACTGCACTCCAGCCTGGGGGACAGAGTAAGACTCCATTTCAAAAAATATATATATATATATTTTAATATCCACAGACTTTGAGGTCTGTAACCAGATGGTAGTTTATTTTTAGTACTTTCTGAGAAAACATACAAAGTCAAAAAAACAACGCTGAGTTCTAAAGGGCCTTTGAAAGGCTCTGCATTTTCTCAGTCACAATAGCACCCACCTATGCATTTGAGGCCTGATTTATATACACACGAATAGGCCTACAACAAACACATATGCATTCAGAAATACATACATCCACGATACATATGTATAAATACATACATCCACAAATACACATATGTAAAGCTTGGGTGGCTTAACAGAGTCTCCCCAAAATACAGTGACCTAGGGAACGCAGGAGTTTACTTCTGTCACGATATCCTCCTGCTGTTAACGGGCCCCAGACCATGGGGCAGCTGTGTTCCTAGGGGTCATTTAGAAACCCAGGCTCAGCCGGGCACGGTGGCTCACGCCTGTAATCCCAGCACTTTGGGAGGCTGAGGCGGGCAGATCACAAGGTCAGGAGATCAAGATCATCCTGGCTAACACAGTGAAATCCTGTCTGTACTAAAAATACAAAAAAGTAGCTGGGAGTGGTGGCGGGCACCTGTAGTCCCAGCTACTCAGGAGGCTGAGGCAGGAGAATGGCGTGAACCCGGTAGGCGGAGCTTGCAGTGAGCTGAGATTGCACCACTGTACTCGTCTGGGTGACAGAGCCAGGCTCCGTCTCAAAAAAAGAAAAAGAAGAAACCCAGGCTCCTCCTGGGTGCTGCCTGATAGACTTCCTGTGACGACAGAAGTGACCTGAGCAGGTGCTGTCCCATACCGTGGCCACCAGGCCCTGTGGCTACTGGCATTTGAATTGAGCTAGTGCAACTGAGGAAATGAATTTTAAATTTTAGTTAATTTGAATTGGTTTTAATAAAGTGGCACATGGGGCTCGTGGCTACTGTGCTGGAGAACATGGCTCTCCTCGTCCCCAGGGCCTCGCTGCCATCTGCCCAGCTGAAGTTGTGAGTGGCCTCACTGTCCAGCCTCCGCTGCTGGAGGTGTGGAGAGGTGGCATGGCCGGCGTCTAGAGGCCAGGCCTGACCTTCCTTGAGAACATGTCACCACGTGATCACGCTCAAGCACGAGGAGGCAGGGAATGTGCTCCGACCAGGCAGCAAGTTGCTGGCTCCAAGTGCGGGACTCAGGAAGGAGGGAAGGAATCCCGGCGCTCAGTGAGCTGAGCCGGGCCATCTAAACCCAACGCCCGCTATTTCTTCCGGATCTGAAGGCTGTTCATCAGGACTGTACGCCCCCAGGGGTCTGTGGTGAGAGGGTGGAGACCACTTACCCAGCTCAGCTGCCTACTCAAGTCCCCATTCACTCAACACCACAGGCGAGTGTCAGCTATTCTTGGGGTACAGGGAGCCCTGGGGAGCTCCCAGGAGATGGTGTGGCCCCTACTGCTGGCCCTCCTCTGACCCCTTCAGCCTCTGGCACTAAGACATCGTCTGTGGTGTGGCCCTCTTTTTAAAAATCGTGTTTCTGTTATCTGGGGTATATACACCCAGCCATGGAAATGTGGACCATATAGTCATTCTAGGTTTAGTTTTTTGGGGAGCCGTCATCTGGCATTCCACGGTGGCTGAGCCATTTTTCACTCCCACCTGCAGGGTACAAGGGCCCCAGCTCCTCCCCATCTTCACCAGTGCTTGTTATTTGCTGGTTTTCATAGTCGTGGTCTGGGCCTCCCAGCAGGGCATGATGTCCTCCCAGCAGCGGGAGACCCCGGGTCTCCTTCGGCACCCGGGCACCCACCATGCTATCTCCCGCAGGCGCCCATCGGTACCCAGGGACTATGGACAGCGAGGAGCTGTAAGAGGTCCTGCCCCTCCCTCCGATCACACTGGAACAGTGACTTCTCTGAGGAGGAAGCGGGTGTGGGGCCCTCTACCCAGGACAGGGCATGGAGGGACACAGGCTTACAGCCAGCCCCGGCTGGGTCCAGCCGTCAGCCCCTGGACCTCAGTTTCCTCCTCTGTAAAGGAGAGATGATGGTGCCTACTTTGCCTGGCCATTATGGAGATTAAAAGAAATCATGTTCACGAAAAGCTTAGGACAGCCCTGGCACGTGAAGCGCTGGGGAAACATGAGCTGTGGTTATTACTGTTGCACAAGTCGGCATCTCTGCTTATACAAAGCCATTGTCTCCTATTGTC
>NW_012101299.1:2340186-2415260 GCF_000951045.1 Mandrillus leucophaeus
GGAAGGAATCCCGGCGCTCAGTGAGCTGAGCCGGGCCATCTAAACCCAACGCCCGCTATTTCTTCCGGATCTGAAGGCTGTTCATCAGGACTGTACGCTCCCAGGGGTCTGTGGTGAGAGGGTGGAGACCACTTACCCAGCTCAGCTGCCTACTCAAGTCCCCATTCACTCAACACCACAGGCGAGTGTCAGCTATTCTTGGGGTACAGGGAGCCCTGGGGAGCTCCCAGGAGATGGTGTGGCCCCTACTGCTGGCCCTCCTCTGACCCCTTCAGCCTCTGGCACTAAGACATCGTCTGTGGTGTGGCCCTCTTTTTACAAATCGTGTTTCTGTTATCTGGGGTATATACACCCAGCCATGGAAATGTGGGCCATATAGTCATTCTAGGTTTAGTTTTTTGGGGAGCCGTCATCTGGCATTCCACGGTGGCTGAGCCATTTTTCACTCCCACCTGCAGGGTACAAGGGCCCCAGCTCCTCCCCATCTTCACCAGTGCTTGTTATTTGCTGGTTTTCATAGTCGTGGTCTGGGCCTCCCAGCAGGGCATGATGTCCTCCCAGCAGCGGGAGACCCCGGGTCTCCTTCGGCACCCGGGCACCCACCATGCTATCTCCCGCAGGCGCCCATCGGTACCCAGGGACTATGGACAGCGAGGAGCTGTAAGAGGTCCTGCCCCTCCCTCCGATCACACTGGAACAGTGACTTCTCTGAGGAGGAAGCGGGTGTGGGGCCCTCTACCCAGGACAGGGCATGGAGGGACACAGGCTTACAGCCAGCCCCGGCTGGGTCCAGCCGTCAGCCCCTGGACCTCAGTTTCCTCCTCTGTAAAGGAGAGATGATGGTGCCTACTTTGCCTGGCCATTATGGAGATTAAAAGAAATCATGTTCACGAAAAGCTTAGGACAGCCCTGGCACGTGAAGCGCTGGGGAAACATGAGCTGTGGTTATTACTGTTGCACAAGTCGGCATCTCTGCTTATACAAAGCCATTGTCTCCTATTGTCTCCACACCTCTCCAAGTCCTCCAGCCAGTGTGGGAAACCCGAGGGCATCCTGGGTGCTGCTCAGCAGCAGTGTCTCCTCCTCCTGCTCCCTGATGTGGCCTGGGGGCTGCAGGACAACTCTCACTCCTTCTTCAGCCCTGCCCTCTCCCCAGCCCACTGTGCTGCCGTCTGGACTCGCGCTGGGCTTTCCATCTATCACCTGGGTGGGGTGATCTTGGCCCGAGCCTCTGTACTCACAAGGGAGCTAACAGTCCAATAGTGCTCAGCGCCTGGTGGCAGGAAGAACTCAGGCAGCAGCAGGCTGTGGTCACTCGCACGTTAATGGGGCACTGGGCTGTCAGACTGCACTCCGCTTAAAGGTCTGTGCCCCTGGAGGCTCCCAGCTGAGGGGGAGGGCAGGTGTGTATTTGGGTGGTGGTTGGTCTTGGGCAGGGTAAACTGGTCACCAAGCTAAAATAGTCTCCTTTTGCCGGAAAATTAACTTTTTGCCCAAGACAGACACCTGGTGGCCCTTGCCCAGGAGTCATCCCTCCAGGTGTGCAGGAAGGCAGCAGAGATCCCCTGGCCTACCCTCGACCATCGTCCTTCTGTCCAGCACCCCGGCCCCATCCTTCAGCCCAGTGTGGGCCAGCTCCTCGCCCTCTGAGCCCAGGCCCTCCCAGCCTTGGTGCTCAGCTGCTGTTGACACCCATCCCTGAAGCCGAAGGGACACCCCACCCCAGGCCTGGACTCAGTGGGGCAAGGCTGCATCCTCCCATTCTATTCTCTAAGCACTGTGAGGATGAGCCCTTTATCTCATTCCTCCTGCAACCCTGAGAGGGACAAAAGGGCTGTCACCACCTCCCTGTGGGGGACACTGGCAGGGTGAGGTGACTGCCCAAGCCACGCCAGCCACGCCCTTTGGAAATGTCCTGCACAGAGAGCTCTTCTCTCTGCAGTGGTTCTGCCTTCGCTGCCTCCACAGCCATCTTCCAGCCCTGGCCCAGTCTGGGACCCTCTCACCACCCACAGATCTTGCACGTCACATTTGTTACTTGGCCGCTCCCTGCCACTTCCCATTTAGTCTGGTAAGAAACCCGGCTGCTTAAAATTTTACTCAGTCTATAAATACTATTTGCTGAGCGTTTTCTATAACAATAGGAGCTGGGGACCCCCAAATCTGGCTGGCTCGTCTCATGTCTGTTGCCTCGCCCACTCCCCGCAACTTCTCAAGCAGCTCCCTTTGAATGATAATGTGTGTCTTAGAACTGACACGGCTGCGTCCCATGTGCCAGGTGTTGTGCTGTGTGCTTGAAGTTACAGCAACCCCTCACCACAGCTCTGCGAGGCAGCGGCGACTTCCATCCTTCTTACGGGAGGAGACGCTGAGGCTCCAGCCTGCACGGGGACTTCAGGGCTGAGTTTCCCTCCTGACAAGCAAGGCACTGTGCTGGGTGGGGCAGGTACGACCGGCCTCCCAGAGCTCAGGAGCATAGGGGTCTGGGAGCGAGATTCCTCCACCGCACACACACTCCCGCAGGGACGCTCTCAGGGAACCTGGGTGCCCGCCTCCTGGCTTCAGCCAGGTCTCAGCCTCCTGGAGATGCTGTTGAGGCCAACCCTTGGGATGCTGCCCTGTCCCGCCCCTCCAGGGCAGGCCTCCATGAGCAGGGGCCTGGACTATGTGGGTAGACAAGGCTTGTGTGGATTGAGACCGGGGCTGGTAAGGTCGGGAAGGGGCGACTATAGGCACTGCCCAGGGAGGGGCAAAATCATGCCATTGCCCGGTGATGCCAGGTACACAAAGGCAAAGCTGGAGGGACAGCGTGGAGGCCCAGACTCATGTGGGTGCATTGAGAGCCAGTGGAGGCATGCAGGGCAGTGTGATCATAGGACTGCTTCTCGAGACTTCTCTGGCAGCGGGTGGGAGGGAGGCCGCCACTTTGAGGCTGGGACAGAAGGGTGAGGACCTGCACTGGGCATGAAGGCAATCGCAGCCACACGCAGAGCCAGGGAAGCCAGAGCTGTGGAGCAGATCTGTGCCCAGAGCTGGTGGGGCAGGCTGGCTCCTCCTGGGGCTCTGTGTCTGTCCTCTTTGGGCCCAGGCTGTATCCAGCTTGCCAGGCAGTGGGAGAGAGGCAGCATCCAGGCTCCCCTTCCCATATACCAGGGGAGCGGCACCGGCTGGGACCACCAAGCTTCCCTGGCAGGACAGAAGAGTATGGTCACTTTCACACTGCGGAGGGGAGGCTCCCTCAGTCACAGCCTCCCATCACAGGAGGGAACTCAGGACACAGAACCACAGGGACAGGGGCCCAGCTCCCGGCCTTGCCCCGCCCAGGGAGGATTGTCCTGAGAGCCACTGCCCAGGCCTTCATGCTTCAGAAGCCACCAGAAACAGAGGCTGAACGCGGCTGCCCTGGCCACTGCAGAGCCCAGGAAGGGCAGGGCGCTGAATGGCCCGCCCAGCTGCACGCATGGCTGCGTCTTCTGTGTGCCCTGGGAAGAGAAAAGGAGGGACCTCTCAGGAAGTGGCGGGGCATCTGCTCCCGCAGGAGAAACTCTTTTACATTTCTAATCAGGAGCCTGGGCTAGGGAGTGTCCTGCCCCCCATGCCCGCAGGGATGGGGGACAATGAGGCTCCTCAACTGTTCCAGGGTAGCCCCTGCAGGCAAATCGGAGAAGGCTATGGCTTCAGAAGGAAAAGGATCAGGGAAGAAGTCCTCGCAGGAATAGACCAGGCCTTGGGCGAGGCTGAAATTCTTCCTCTACGCCAGGACTGCTACAAGAGGTTGTCTGGTTTCTCTGCTGGTACTGTCTTCACACACTTACAATTAACATTATTAGCAGCAAGTGTCACTAAGGAGCAAGGAGCGATTTCTCCAGGAATCGGAAACTCCCCTCTGCCCCCCGGCAGCACCCGGCAAACTGGAGCTGCCTAAAAGCCTGCCACAAGGGGCTGGGTTTCTGGAATGTTCTTTCATCCCCTGAGAGTCCTGGGCTGCTCCGTCCGGCCCTCCCTCCGTGAGAAGGGGAAGACGGGGCTTGGATGAGCTGCCCTGGCCGGCTCCGGGCTCCACCCCCTGCACCCCGGCTGTTGCCATGGTTGGCCTCAGGCATCCGGCTCGGCCTACAGGAAACACGCTTATAGGACTTGCTAGGGCAGGAGGGAATGGCGTAACGAGGAAGATGGATTTTTTTTTTTGAAATGAGCAAACAGTTTAGAGAACCCCACAGAAACAAAAGGGAAAAAGAAGGAGACGATCCAACAAAAGCCACTAGAGCGAAGAGCATCAGTGACAAGACGCAGCTACGAGGGCGACCAGGTGGAGGAAGGGTGTGGCCGCAGCGGGTGTAGAGACCGCAGGGGGGCCAGGGTGGGGCAGGGGCTGCAGCAGAGGGGTTCCTGGGACCAGGGTGCGGGAACCCGACAGGCAGGGAGACACCAGGTGGGAAACAGGTGGACAGACAGACCTCCAGGCTGAGGCTGAGAAACATGACCCAGGCTGGAGAGGGGAGGGCGAGAGACGGCTACCACCACAGCACGTGGGAGTGGGTCCTGGGAGTTCACGGAATCGTGGAGTCATCAAAGGAACTCACAAACCATCCCGCCGACCCTAGATTTTACCGAGTTTTTACAGAAACTGAAGCCAAGGGGTCCAGCACACAGCCCAGGGCCATCCCTCCGGCCTGAAGCAGTGTCCTCACCACACCAGGTCTCCGTGGCCAGCTCCTTTCCTGGGCCCACCCGGCTTGCTTTGGAAATACCCAGATGTACTTGAATACTGGGATTAAAAAACTGGAAGGAGACAGGAAAATGCTGAGAGAGGGGGAAGGGTTAATCCAAGAAGGAAGAAACAAGCAGGGCAGGAAGCAGGAAGGAGGAGGAAGCTGGGGGCAGAGAGGAGAGGGACCTGGTGACCTGGGGGACTGAGGGCGCAGGGACCCCCCTAGGCATTCTGGGTGCCATCTCTGTACATGACAAATCTCCAGACTCAAGCTCACATCGGCCTCTCTCAACTGTCTCCGCGAAGCAGGAGAAGGGGCTGTAGGGTTATCCATGGCTGAGACTCAGAGGACGGGGGGAGGCAAAAAGAAATAGAGCCGAGATGAAAGTCAGGGGACAGACAGAGGAAACCAGTCCGGAAATGGCAGAGAGGGAGAGTTCGTCTCCTCCTGGGAAGGTTCACCGTGAATGGGTTAGGACGTCTTTATTATGGAAAGATGACTGTGTGGTATCGTGCAATAACCTTGGCGGTCGTGGAAAAGAAATCGCTATGGGAACTTATACTTCTGATTTACGATAGAGTGAAAGAGTCACATTACCCATGCTTTCATTTAGATTATTAGTTAAATGAGGACATAACCGCAGACCATTCCATTCTATCTAGCATACATTTCTAGAAGTCTATGAAATCAATCTGTATTTGGGAAGACCGCTGCCTCCAGAGCGCTTTATTTTGTGAACTATTTTGGCCCCTGAGGACCCAATGGTCATGGTCCCCTCTGCCACAATAAATGGAGCTTACAGCTGACTTCTGTAGAAATGTCCATTTCCTTTAAGTGTGGATGTTGGTCTGAAGGATTTCTTCAAACAGTCTCGTCACTAATTTTATCACGTGACCAAAACTGAGCACTGGACATTGGATTTTCAAGATTTTCTCTAATAAAAATGAATCTTCTAATCCTCCCTAATTGAACAATTCTGTGTGTGATTTGGGTTTGAATTGTAAATTATAACCCTTTTCCTATTTTCTAAAATGCTCCTTTAAAAGTCTTATAAATTCACCAGTAGTCTTCATCATTTCAGTAGTAAATATAGTCAATTAGTCTTTTTGGAAGCATTTTTAGGATGAAACTTCCAGATTAGTATTCATTTTAAGACCGAGAGTTAATGAGGAAAAAGCTGGAGATGGCACCAGCCAGGCAATGTATTCAACAGAAGCTCTAATTTGCTGTGCTGTCTTGGACCAAACACTCAGCCTCTCTGTGTTTCGGGCTCCTTTAAACAGGATTACTTATTTCTGTTTACTTTAAAGCAGGTGTTTTAAATCTGGATCCTGTGAACTTGGATGGGAAAAGTTCATCCTTGTTTTTACTAGTCCATCTCTAACTGGAAGCCACTGATTCTTTTCATTATGAAGTAGACATCAAAGCCTTGCAGGGTTTAGCAGTGCCTGTGACATTGCGGCTGATTTAAACCACAGATATTTTCATATCACGTTATACCTACAGATATCTCAGAATATCATTTCTGCTCCTCACTACTTCAAAATTTGCCAATAGACCTGCTGCTACATCTTGTTATTAAAGATATTAGTAAAGAAAGATGCATCACAATGAAAATACATTTTGTAACTATTTAAATCTGACTGGTTCCCTTGAAATCCTGTGTATGTTATTGCATGCATTTAAATATATTCATCTCAGAAGGGTATGTCAGTAGGCTTCCCACGGCTGCCCAAAAGATCCATGGCATTAAGAAAGGTGAAGAAGCTCTGGTTTACAGGAATATGGAAAGGCGAAATGAATATTTGCTAAAAGGACGTCAGCTCTCTAGAGCAAAAAAAAAAGGAAGAAAAGTAAGGTCAACAAATCAGTGCTACAACGCTGAGGAATCCATACAATCAATAGCTGTGTCAGGTAAAGGGTTTGACCCTGTGGCCACACTCTAAAATTATTTGTATTCAAAGGAGTCAGTGCCCGCAAGGAGGATTTCTGACACACTTGGCCCTGTGTTCCTCTCTGGGTCAGCAGTAACATGTGGGTGCTGTTTCTGTTCCCCACCACTGGGCCATGTGGGGCCTCAGGGACCCCAAACGTCTTGTGCTGCCACGGAGGCCTGGGAATGAGCATTGGTTCCGTGGTCTGCTCTGCTGCAGCCACGACGCTGGGTCCCCAGCACACCTTTGCAGTATGTGTTCCTCAGGGTGCCCTCCTGCCTCTCGTTGGCATACATGTTCACACCACGATCTTTAAGAGAGATGTCACCACGGACAAGCCCACGTCCAGCCTGTCCTGATGAGCAGCCGCCGGGCTGCCCAGAAAGTCATGGTCTTCTCAAAGGAAATGCTTTGGTGCTGATGTGTGACCCCACCACATCCGAGTGCAGAGCCCCGCAGCCTGGATCTCCTGACACCCTGCTCCTGCGTCAGAGCCGAGGGCCGCAGGCACTCTCTGGTCCAACCACTGCCTTTACAGGGTCTGGCCCATGAGAGCAGGGAGGGCAGGAAGCCCAGGTCTGGGGTCTTTCTCTGCCTGAGCGGCCCCTCAAGGGAGGCACGGGCGTGCTGCAGAGCCAGGAATCTGGCCTTTGATCTGGGCCACTTGTAAGTCTCCAGACCCTGGTTTGTTCTTTCCAACGTGGAGATGAAAATGGCACTTCTCTACAAAATTTGTACAAGGATGAAATAAAATAGTGCCCTCGGGAGGGACGTATAAACTGTAAAGGGCAGTGCTGAGCTCGCCACCATTGCTGTGCTAGCAGGAGCTGTGGCGTGCTGGACTCACCTGGCCAAGGCTCAGCAAACAGTCCTGCTGCAGAGCGTGGGCGGGTGGGGTTCGGGTCCGTCCGGGTTCCCTGTCCTGGAACTGAAGATGGGAATTTCCCACGGGCAGGACTCTTCTGCCTCCTCACCTGTCCGGTGCCAGGTCTCCCTGGAGGACTCAGAGTCGCTGGAAATGTGGGTCCAAATCTCCCTAGACCTTCCTAGAGCAGCAAGAAACCTGGCACCACGGGTGAAAGCCTGGCCTGCCCCAAGCCAGCCTCTCCCACCATCACCAGCTTCCCAGCACCGACTTCCCCTGGGAGCCTTTCACCTCTGCAATTTTAGCTGATGGAAATGTTCTTGAATTTGCTAAATATTCTCTTACAAAAATTAATGTCTGCATTGTTCTCAATAATAAACGCTTGAAAATAATCGAAACGGCCTAATACAGGAGATCTGTTAAATAAACGTGGCTTGCAATACGTGAAATAAACACTTTGCAGCCATTAAATTTTATGCTGTAGAAGAATTTGAGTGACATGAAGACAGATTCACAATACATCAAGTGAAAAGGCCAGGTCATAATATGGTCGATAAGATATAATCTAATTTATAGATGTGTGTATATACACACACACACGTATTAACAGATTTGCATGTGTATATATATGATGTAAACAATTATTTGGATGATGAAATTTTGATAATTTTTATTTTCATGTTTTTAAAATGTGCTTTCTAAATGTTTGTATTTCTCTTATAAGAAAAAAATATATTTTTCCAATTTTCATTTTGTTTTATCTGGTTTTAAATAAGAAACCCAAGCTAAAGAGGTTGGAAAAGTTGGCAGCCCTTTTCCTCCATAGTTTTCCTGCCTGAGCAGCCTGAGGTGGTAGAGACCGCCTGCCCCATCCAGGCTGGGCCTGCTCTGGTCGAAATATCCCTCCAGAGGAGCAGAGTCTCAAGGCTCCCCAGAGCAAGGCTCGCACAGGCCCACCCTGCTCCTCTGAAGGGTTGGGGAGGGCAGCTGGGACAGTCCGGCTGCATCTGCAGCACGGGAGGAGGCTCAGATCAGCATGAGTTGGTCTCTGAAGTGGATGCAGTGGAAAGAATTAGAAACATCCCCTCAGTGGGCACGAGGCAGGAGGCTGAGCCCGCTGTCAAAGCAGGCCTCAGTGAGGAGCTCCACGCAGTGGCAGTGATATCTTGAAAGGAGAGAATCTCCCGACCCAGGACCCTCAGGTACCAGCCTGTGTTGGAGACACACTCCCTAGGCCTGGCTTTCAAAGGGAAGCTACCAGGATGCAAATTGGCTTCAGGCCCACCACCGAGTCCATGTGTGCCGAGACAGGTGCAGCGACCTTACAGTCAGAGTCTGTGTTTAGCTTGAAATTTCACAGCACCTGTCCTCCAAGGTCTCCGGGCTACCCGCGGGCACTTCCTGTAGACATCCTGTCCCAGGCACGGCCCCTGGGGTCTACGCAGTGGCGTGGGCAGGGTGCGGTGCCTGGAGATTCCCAACACTCTTAGTCCTCCTGCAAAACCAAGTGCCTGCCTGAGATCGGGGACAGTTCTCTGTCACACAGCCTGGGAGCACTTGCCCTGGCTTTTGGGCTGGGACAAAGCCTGGGACAAAGCTGGGTGAGGCATTCTGGGCCACCATGGGGTGGGGGGCGGGGGAAAGTTCCCTTCTGGATCTTCCCAGCTGGGTGAGGCATTCCAGGCCACTATCGGGGTGGGGTGGGGGGAAGTCCCCTCCTGGGTCCTTCCAGCTGGGTGAGGAGTTCAGGGCCACCATCGAGGGTGTGGGGGAAGTCCCCTTCTGGGTCCTCCCAGCAGGTACTGAGTCCTCCTGATCTGACTCCTTCACTCTCAGGCAAGAGACTCCAAGGGGCTCCCTTATTCCCCGACGTCACTGGAGCTCTTGGCCTGGCCTCCTTCCCTCACGGCTACCACAGCCCACCCAACCAAAGAACACGTTTTTTGACTTAAAGTTCTCCAATTTTGGTGTTTTGTGTAAGTGCTTCCAGACAGCCAGTGGCCTAGTCTTTCGTGGTCCCTGCTCTCCTCGCAGCTCAGGATGGAGGCCCTGTCCAACTAAGCAGAGCACCACCCTCCACACTAAATGTCCTCACCAGGCCAAACCACAGGTCGCCCTCCTGCTATGCTGGTCTGACCTCAGGGGCTCCTCTCCCCATGAGGACCTCTGTGTCCCCCTGCACCACTCCTGTATCCTTCTCGGCACCCAGCATGGGGCCTCAGGTGCACTAGGGCTTCCCGAGTATTTGCTTATTTAAGCACAAACCCAAAAAGGCCAAGGGCAAGGGTGAGTGTGTTCAGAACAGTGAGCACGGCAGGTTTTAGGGGGCTGGGCGCTCAGAAGGGCCCACTGGGCATCTGAGTTCTGTGCGGAAGATTAAACCAAGAGGAATTTCAGAGAGGAGCGGTGGTTACTTGGAAACCATCATCGGCTACCAAGCTCAGCTGCAAGACCCCACCCAACTGTTCCACAGTCCTGGAGGGGCTGAGGTGCACTGCCCCCAAGCCAGGGGTGCGGGACTGGATCACCGGGAGGCTCCCCCAGCCCTTTCTCAGGATTCTGCACCACAGGTTCCATTCGGATCACGCCCAGGGGGAAGCGCTCCTCCAGTGGGGACAGCGGTAACTCACAACTAACCGGAAGCGCAGACTCATTCTGCCAGCCGCGAGCAGGGCCCTGAGCTGTGCTGGGACCTTTCCCAGGTACAAATCAATGTGAGAATGAATGGGAAGGAAGCAGTAGGCTCACCCTCCTCCCAGAGATAAAGCTTTGTTTGAGCCTATGCTGTGGTGTCTGTTCCTTTGGGATCCACATTGGCGGGGTGAGGATAGCCTACGCTCAAGGGCATGGACTGCTCAGAGCAGGGATGCAGGACAGCCAGGGGATCCCGAGGCACAGATGCTGCAGCAGCCAGCCTGGGCTCTCTGCCCTCACTGCCTGTGCCCAGGGGCTCCGCCTGGGCCAGCCGGCCCTGGGCTGGGTCACCCAGCTGGCCTGTGCAGGGCCCAGGTTGGGGCCTCTGCGCCTGCTGCCGCCTGGGCTGAGGCATAAGGCCAATGGTACCTTACTTAACACTGTCGGTGCACAGGAGAAAACGCCCCTGGTCTGTTAATGAATCACCAGCTACTAGAAGGGAAGCACAAGAACTAGAGATGCTATCGTTTTCTTGGACTTGAGACTCAGTTATCAGGTACAAAGGAAAGCATTTCTTAACAACAACAAAAAAACCAAACGTGTTTCTTTCTGAAGCCCCAGTGCATCACACCGGCTAGGAAGGCGGAGCAGCATCTTTTACTGGGCTTTGTTTCAGAAGGGGATTTGCTGCAATCAGCCCTCTCTTCCAGCCTCGACACAGCCATCTTTCTACAGCGGGATCTTGCCATAGGGCCAGTGCATGCTCACAAAAATGGCTGGGATTTTTGCAGTTTGGAAAGAGAGAGCCACATCACATCCATAGGCACACATGAGCTCCACCAGGCACAGCTGACCCAGATCCCTGGAATCCAGTGAGAATTTCCAGTGGGGCTTCCACTCTCAAAATTGGTCAAGGTGTCAGCATCCACAGCATATGCAAAACTGAGCTAACCTGCAACATTTTCTGTTTATCATTTAGGGGCACTGCTTCAAAACATGCACGCACCCGTGACCCTTTAATCTTAGGGCCTTAATATTTCATCATGGCTTTGATTGCATATAAAACCAATTCAAGGGTATATTTTTACCTGAAGGTCTAATAATTTAATAACACTTGTTGAAGCCACATTTGTATTAGATTTCACTCTGTTTTAATACCACATTGCTTTACATAGGGTCCATTTTTAATAAGGACCAAATAGTCTATTTTTTGGTTCTCCGCTTTCTTCTGTAAACCACAGGGCATGAAGGTGCTTCATCAGCGCCCTTTGATGAAGAACAACAGAGCCATGAAGATTACTTCTATCAAACAATGAAAATCACCTGATTGAAATCTTCTCTCTCTCTGTTGACAATGGTGTCGCCTCGTGGATTACAGTCACCTTTTATCGGCCAATATCAGAGAATATGCTGTAGAGAAATTCCCACTTATTCAGAAAGCTGCTATGAGGCAAACCCTCAATATAAAACGTCAGGAGTACAGTCTGACTTTTCAGGTGCCAACCTTGTTATTCCTAAAGTTTGAGACAGCTATTCTTGTTATTCCTAAAGTTTGAGACAGCTATTCCCATTCTTACTTATAGTATACCGGATCTTTCTGAGCCCTGGCCATGCTTAATCAGCTGACCCTGGGCATCCGATGCTTCAGTACATGACCTGCCTTCCCTAGACGCTGGTGTGTTAGCAATCCCAAAAGGAGAATAAAGTTACTGGAGCCCTTATCAGCTCCATGGGGAGGCCATGTCCCCCTGGGTCACGTCTTGGATTCACTAAGCTCATGATTTGCGAACTTCCCCCTGCCCTGTGGTTTTGAGGGAGCAGGACTCTCTCTCAAACTGCTCACCTTACTGTGTTGGGCTTTTACTCTGTGCTACTATGCTTTAGAGGGAAATTCTTTAATCTGTGGTTTACTGAAATCCGTGTTCCATATAGTGACACACACTATAAGATTCTATGCTAGTTCCAGTGCAGCCTCATGGCATTTTTGTTTTCCAGCAACTTCATAATAGATTAAATATGTTTTACGAATATCTTACCGTGGTAGAGGGTAGAATCTTTTTTATGTCCACTGTAATTTTTTTTTCTTTCATGAAAATCTGGAGATAATTCTCCAAGATACGGAGCACAGGAATGTTTCTTTAATTAAGGAATTAAAAAAAATAAAGACCTTATTTTTTCCCTGAGATCTCCACACTGGAAATTCGAAGCTCTAGCCGATCTCCCTGTGTCCTCTCTATTATATATGTCCGTGTCTGTGTGTTTGTAGGCACGTGTCTACACTTCCATGTTTCTATCTATCTGTTTATCGCTTTATCCACCCATCTATTTTTGGACTTTCCTGAAGAATCCAGAAGGGAGAGAGCTGTATGTGACATCCAACACTCTTCTTCCACAAACTGTCCTTCTGAAGCAAAGCCCCACGTTTCTGGTGATGACCCCACAAGTGAACGAGCCAATATTATATTAAATCTCATCACCAGCTCCTGCCCTTGGAGCAGATCGTGAAAAGTGGGCTACAAAGAGCAGAGCCTCTCTCCTCAGCAAACACACGCTTAGGGGAAGGGGCAACAAGTTAAACTTCGCGTGAGAGCAATATCATTTACTGCATCTCTCCCCAGGTCATCTAAGGGCAATACATTTTTACGACTTCCATAATTCCATGTCATTTACTGCATTTGATCTTTTTGTCCACTTGGTTTCTTGGTCTAAAAGCAACTAATCTGAGGAATTTAAGCAACGTATAAAGGGGAGTTAAATTACAGCTAGGGAATCATAATAAAAACACACTTGTATCTCACAGGGACATTCATAGTGTGATGGTTTCGTATCATTGTTAATTGCGTCTTGGTATCAAACTATACAATATCCTATTGCGTGAGCTTCAGCACATTTAAGATTACCTCACAGATTTGTACCAAGTTTTAAAACAGACCACAAAATCACATCAAAGAATGACTTTTCTCATATTCCATGACCATCTGAATTTTAAGCTTGATATATAGTTTATCATTTTTTATTTAGATAAAGTGATTATGTATGTGAATAAATATCAACCTAAGCCGAGAAACAGATAAAAAAGCACAGCCAGCTATTGACTCTATTTTTTTAGGGTTGCCTTAGTAAATAAAGTATTGATCTTTCCCGTTTGGGACTTCAGCACAATCCCACTCTCCACTCCTCAGCAAAATGGATTCATTGTCCTTGGCTTGTTCTTAGCAAATAGTAATCCACATCACAAAAAATAAACTGGGCATCTCAGCCAATTTGGTCTTTTTTTTTTTTTTATGAGAACAGGTTCACACGTCTTCATGGAGACCGAAACCAACCATCTCATAAGAGAACAATCTGAAACCATCCAGCCTCAAATGGGTCTTCTCTCCTCATTATTTTAATAGGCATTACACACCCTACCCTGTGTTTTTGCAGGGATTTTTTTTGGACATGGAATTAGGTCGCTTTTCATCAACTCTGAGAAACTTTTCTCTCACAGCATAACATTGCCTTGTTTCTTTTGTTTTGTTTTTGTTTCCTCCCCATGACTTGTTTTTATTTCGGTTTTGGTCAATAAATGTGACTTACAAGGCACCGAGGTGGCTAGAAGGATGCTAAAGTGAGTAGCTACTCTATCTCATTGTTCATGAGCAAAAGCAGCACCACCTAACAGTGACCCACAGGGAAACCTACGACTTCCTGCAGCCATGAGAAATTCAGTGGTTTGTGCGTTATCACTCAAATACAGGTTTAATCAGTAACTTCGTAAGCTACAAATATTTACATGAGTTTAGCAAGTTTGATCTGGAACAAAATTCTGGAAAGAAAAAATATACAAGTCATGAGATATTAAAAATTTGCAAGACACAAGACTATTTTTAATGAGAAATCCAAGAAAAAACCTGAAATGCCATATTTAGCAAAACCTTAGCTATTCGCTGTAAGTCAAAGTTCCTGGCCCTCTATATTCAAAGCAAAGCATCACTGTCAAAGAAAGGCACCCCTCAGTGACAGGAGGTGCACCTCCCCACGTCCGTTTAGTCACAAACAGGAGTCCACGTTTTCTTAATTTCTATAATTAGTGTTAGTATTGTCTACATTTGAGAATTTTTAATGATGATCAATGAAAGTATGAAAACAAATTTGGCAACACTTCTACAATTACAACTGTTAACATTTTTCAGTGAAGCTTACTTAGAGTCACAGTTCCCACCATGTTCCTGTGAAGGTCACCAGGTTTTCGGGAATAATTTTCCTGTTTAGTGCATTTCCCAAGAAAACCCAAGTTAGGAGAATGTTCCTGATTTACTACTTTAAATGCCAAATTAACCTTAACTAGGTACATTTAAATAAAGCTATAGGGACTACGTTTTAAATAACAATTGTCCTACCCTACTGGAAAATAGTGTTAATTATTATTCAGTTCTATTTCCATCGTGTGTCAGCTAGAGCGCGAGTTCGTTGGCTTATGTAAGGAGCCATCATACTTAAGCAGCTACAGACAAGACCAAAAAAAAAGCACCCAAATAATTAAGTGATATTAACTCACTAACTTTTAATCAGAGTTGAGGTGGGGAGGGGGCATGGAAAGCCCTTTCCCTTAGCTTTGGTAAATTTTCCTAAATATAAGGATTGTTTCCTGCTGAAGAGTCAGAAGAATGATTTAAACACATAATGTGCTTTTTAAGCAACTGAGTAACAATATGGCAAAGAGTTTTAGGTCTTCCGGGCAGAATGTGTAGCATCCTACCCACTTGATTGTCACCAAAGACAATGAGAATCTCTTCGTAGAAACTGGTGTAGACTATACCCTGACATTTTTCATCCTTAAAGTCAGATTCCATTGAATGCAAATTTAACAGAGATAAATAAATTTCCGGGAGTGATTGTTACTAGACTTTGTATATTAAGTGTGGTCAAAGGATAATTTCCCACCAGGTCCCAACTCTCTTTCCATTCCTGTAGAAGAATGGAAGATTATTTAGTAGTAAACTCAACGCACTAAATGTGAGCCAAAAAAATTAAAAAAAATAAAAAACCTTTAGAAGAAAAACAAACAAACCAGAAGAGTTTGGAGTAAAACAAAACACAATCACTAGCGTCATCTTTTAACACATGATGCAATAATAATTCAACTTTCTAAACCATTTAAACTCAGATTGGTGTTTGAGAGGCCAATATAATTATTGTTTACTATAAATTAAAGCATTCATTAGTTTTTACACACTCCACTAAATTTTAGAGATGAATTTTTAAACTTGTGATTTCTAAAAATTTAAATTTCATTCCTGATAAAAAGTGAGTTTGTTTCTTTCACCAATAGCCATATCTCACCCAGAAGACCACATTTTGAATTTGTTGCCATGTATTTCCTTAAATTTATAGGCAATCAAGTATTTGAGAATTCAAATTCAGTTCTTATCAGATAGCTACTGCACTTGTATACGTGCACATACACTGTTATAAAATAAACAGCATACATTATGAAATCCCTATTTTGTTTATGAAATGTCTTCACTTTTTCCCCCAATACAGAATTAAATTCTTTCTTGTCAAGCTTGATTCATCAAAATCTGCAAAGGTTAATTTAAGTTTCATGTACTCCTCAGCTTCACCTATAAAAAAACTCAGGGTTTGTCATGATGTCAAACAACAGATTTTCAAAATAAATCATAAACGGAGACAAACATGGTATAAACAAGAGACAAAATTTCTTATCATGAAAGATAACATGCAAACATAAAATGCAGACATTGACCTTTGGGTGTGACTTTACTCCTCTCTACAACTAGCAGCACGGCACTCCTAGAGCTCAGTATGATTAGCAGAAGTTTCACACAGATCTGGAAAAAAAAAATTAGATAGCATCATTATTACTTTAGACACCAGCCCATTAAGTCATTTTCATTATGCAAAAACGACGTTCTGGTGGAAGCATATTTTAAAAACTTTTATTACGGAAATTTTCCCAAAATGTTATTATAGAAATTACCCCAAAGCAGAAAGAAAGGTGTAATCTATTCCCCTGCACCCCAAACCCAACTTCAACAAAGATCAACACTGCTGTTCTTGCCTCATATTCCAGTCTTTTTTGGCTGGAGGATTTTAAAGCAAGGCCAAGATATTGTGTCATTTCACCCATGGCTCCACTCAGAGATATTTCACAGCTTGTAAGGGGCACAGGACATCTGGCGTTTAACCCAAGGACCACAGCAGCAACTAGATACTTTGGTAATACTACTTTTCCAATTGGAAGCAATTAATGCAAACTCTATTGAAAAAGGCTATGGATTACTTTAGCTACATAACTTTTAAAAAATATGCTCGCCTTTGAAAGTAATTATTTCATGTATTAGAATTTAACATTTCCATTAGTGTTGAGAAGTCTACATAAAAAGGGAAAAATCTTTTACTTTAAATGTAGGCTCAACATTTCTAGATACATGATCTCATCTTCATACGCTGCATTCAAAATTGTTATGTGGCAAATTCATCAGTGATGATGCTTTTAAATGTTAAGTTTGATATGGAAGCAGAAGTGATACATACAGAATATATTTGTGTATTTATTTATGCCATCACATACTCTATTTAACAAATACTTCCATGAGTATTAGAAGATCCATTCATTTCTAAGCTACAGTACTCTGTTCCATACCTTGAGTGGCAAAGAGGTGCACTTTTCATCACAACCCTATAGCACATTAAGATTTTAATCATTTTGACTCCAAGACATCAAAATGACATTCTAGAGAAGTCTGGGCTATATGCCCCAAGATATTCCACCAAGAACATCTAATGAACTTGCCTTTATTTCTTGCCTAGGAAAAAAAGAGATTATTTGAGGAATAACCCCTTATTACTACTCTGTCTCACACTCCAAAAACCGAGTACATTTGATGGCTTTTATTCTATCCAGTATATAAACTGCAGTGGCAGCCACAGATTCACTTGTAATCCTATAACTTTTCATTGAGATTTTTTTCACTCATCAAAAAAATGACACACAATGTTTATGAAAATCTCAGTGATGTGTTATATTTTCATCCAAACACAATCATCTTAAATCTGACATATATATTTTCTCCATTCTTCCCCACTTATTTTTGTGTATGGGTGAATGTTAGAACTTCAATATTTGGAAGAGTCTGTGAACATGCCCTTACTGGCCAACATGTGATTATTATAAATAAAGTGAAATAATTTGCATTAAGAAGAAAAAAAGTGACACTCTTATATAAACAAGATGTATGTAAAGTGTAGAAAGGAACTAAACTTTCAATAAAACCTCTAATTCTACCAATGTCTATTTTCTAAATATTTATCTTCCTAAAAGCAGCGTGTGAATATTTTAATAGCATAGTGTCTTTGCACTTAGTATACACTCAGTAAATAGTTACTGCCTAATGTGCAGTTCCATACCCTCCAAAACACACACACACGCACACACACACAGAGTCACATCTTTAAGACACTGTTTAAACTCTAGAGAATCCATCACAGCAAAGCTGTAGTGCTAGATCACAGGGCAAAGTATCGCCTTCACAAAGCAGAGTGTGACTGTCATATTCTGGTTGTAAAGTGGCTGTCCTTGTGTTTTCGATTAGGCACCAGTGCATCTGGAGTTTTCTACTATACGAACATCTCATCCTTCAGTTGTCTGAAACCATCCTCATGTGTTAAGATGCATGAATTCTCTGTTGCTTTAGTCGCTTATCACAGTTTTTATCATTGATGTGTTGCTTGAGCTTTTTCTATCAAAAATTGTTCAGTTTGAAGAAACTCTCTTCCTTGTTATTGTGGTATTAACTCACTTCAACAGCAGGGCTTTTCGAGTGGGTGGGAGAAGTCTAGTCCCTTTCTAGGAATAATTTATTCTCGGTTTTTAACTTATGAGTGGTTCAGAACATCCATAAATATGTTTCAGGAAGAAACGTTACCTGAAAGGACTCACCCTGTTTCACTACGTTGTGGTTCAATGATGGCTTGCACCTTTGAGTATCTTTCACACCTTTTACTTCCAACACTGCTGTTCATAGTGGTAAGGACTTAATCAGTGTTTTAAAAATCAAATGCCAATTAAGAATTATCTAATCAGGTTTCATTTTATCCTTGCAAAATTGCACCTATCTTAGGTTTATTCTTTAGGCTTGCATTTTCCCAAGGTTAGTGTTAATTTTTATTCCAATTATAAATAGGCAGAAGGAATGAAGAAAGGTAGTTAAGATTATTGAAATTAAGTCAAATTGACAAACTTGGGAGCAGTCTTTCCCCAGGATATTATTATTCGGGGTGACCACTGCTGGGACTAGTTACTGGAACCCTCTCTAGTCCTCCTGGAGCATCTGAGAGAGGGCCCATGTAGCAGTGGATCTGCGTTTGTCATAGACCACGTCCTTTATGAGGAAAAAATCGGAAAATCAACATTTCAAATATTGTTCATCACATTTTTGCTTATATCTGAACGCCTACATACATCTCTGAATTGTTTGAAACACTTTAAAAACATTTTCTGTGGGAAGTTGTGGCTATGGACGTCACACATTTCTATAGTATATCTCCAACATCAAAGAAAACTACGCCAAATGCCTGAATAATCCTGACTACGACGTCTCACTGTATTCTTTTGCAAGCTTCATTAAAACTGGATTTTAAACAGGAAACAACCCAATTATCTACTCAGAGTAAAAAAAAAAAACTTTACTTGTTCTGTTAATGGGGGATTTGTGTACTTCTTGTTTAATGGCTTTTGATGACATGAATATTTATCTACAAATATGCAGTAGCTGTTATTTTAAGGACTTTGGCACTACATTTGATATAATGGATGTAGGTGTATTCTATACTTTACTGTAAACAACTGCTGAATGCTAATTGTCTCAAACTTCCACATTGTTTAAAAGTACCCCACTGGCTTTAAGTCATTGTCTTCATATCTACTCACTCATTTCTTCCCAAAGATATCCAAAAAGAATGCACAACTGTGTACTCCATTCTTATAAATGTATTAAACAAGCATCCAAGTTAGGGGACTAGAAGGTCTACGTACAGCCAACAGAGTGGAGAGTCAGTGACCACTTTCAACTCTGTATGTTATAAATACAATTCTGCTAATTTTTTCCAACTTCTGAGTGTGTGTATATGCTTAAGAATTAACTTATTTTCCATCCTCTGAGCCAGAAAAAAAATTTTTTTAAGAAGTGGATACAGGAATGGAACCTGGAAAAAAAAAAATCCAGCATCGCCCCCGCCCAAACAAGCAAACAAAAAAAACTTTAGAAAGTTCTTACAAAACAAAAATCGCACCTTCTGCTGGTGTAGCAAATACTCAAGCCATGAAGTGAGGGTCTCCTTCCCTGGTCCAGGATGGAAAAATCCTCTCTCTCAAAGTTCTTAAAAAGAAAGTACTTTGGAGTCTTCTAATGCTGAACAAGAATTTTCTCCTTAACAACTGGAAATCAAGAATGTTTGAATTCACTTAACATGTAGAGGAAAGAAAGTACAAAGAGGAAGGCCACACAGCCCTGTGGTTTCTGTTTATCTGTTTTCTCTCACACGCTGTTGTTTCTGATTCAGCGGAGACGGGGGATCCTGTGTCAGAGCTGTGGGTCGCAGAGAGGCAGCGAGGCTCGGTCTGCAAACAAGACGCTGCAAGGCTGAGTGAGAGACAGAGGGTGTGCGAGCAGCGAGTACATGTTACATCAGACACAGTACCTGATTTTTCACTGCACAGCTTGTCAGCTAGATAGTGTGCCTCCTGGGCGATAAGTGAGAATATTTCATCTTCATACTCTTCTATTATAGTTTCACACTGCAGAAACATAATAACAACATATGTGGATAGACGCACACTGGCGGGGCACTTTGTTAGGAAGGACTTTGCAACAATTTATTAGCTACACATAGGAAATCATGTAACCAAGGTGGTCCATTTTTACTAGCCCTTTTGGTTTAATACATCATTGCATTGGATTAACCCTCTTCCCAGAATGTTAATTGCATCATTTTCCTGGGGCTTAAGTACATGATGACTTGTGTTGGAAGATGTGGGAGGCTGAGGAAGGAACATCATTCTTTGCATGTTTCACTTCCTTAAATTGGAATGGAAGCCATAGGAAGAAACGGGCCTCCCATTTAAGGCGCTGAAAAGTCTAACGGTTTTTAAATTACAAAAAAAAAAAAAATTAAAAGACCACAGTTCCTTGAAATGGTTAAACCAGTTTCCTTCAGATTTAACATAAAAATCCATTTTGTGGCTTGAAAGTGTGAAAACAATTAAGCCTTCTCAGCAATCAAAACAAACTCATCCTCAGTTTCTCTGTGGAGAGCACACCTGACAGTTACTTCGGGAAGTGTCTTTTCATACTATTTAGAGATCCATCCAAAATTTCACTTCACTAAAAAAGAGGAAAACAAAACAAAACAAAACAAAACAAAACACCCTGACCTTTCAGAGAAGAGGGTGCTCAAATATGCCCCCGCATTAGACAATCTTAAATTCTAACTGAAGTATGTTTCTTTGTTAAAGAACTACCAGGTTATACTTTTAGGAGCTGTGAAGTTACCCAACGGTATTCACTAGAGACTTGTAAATCATTTTCTGAGTTCATTAAGCAAGACTCTAAAAATTTTTAATGGCATTTTAAAAGATTTAAATTTCACAGGTTTTGCCCATTTAAAATCTGTGAAATACAAACACACTTATTCATTGCCATTCTTATTCTGTGGTACTTTTAACCCTGATAATTGCCTTTACTTTCTAATTAAAATAAAATCTTTAAAAATCGGCTAAAGCCCTTATTTCAAGGATTCAGCAGGCCTGATATTCTGGCCAATGTGTGAACTTAATAATACATTTTTTAAAACAGGAATGCCCATCACTTTGTCTGATTCAACAGCATTGACTAAAGTGAAATATATTGCAATGTACTTTGCCAAGCATATTCTAGCAAGCCAGAGACTACCATTCATGAGAAATCAACATTATACTGGAAGGAAATTTGACATCAAGCCCACTATCATACCTAAGCCTTTGTTTAACTTAGCTTGGGCTAGAATACTAGAATTAACTCAGGATTCAATTCTCCCTCCTCTGTGAAGCCTTAGAAAAAAAGAGATGGTTGCATCACTCTCCCTCTAGCATTTGGCTGTAAATATTTGAAAGCGACATTCGTTTTAATTTGGCTTTTAACCTGGAAACCACAGCCCCTGATTCCTTACGTGGAAACCTGTGAGAGAACCTTCCTCGCACCAGCACGGAGACCACTCCGGAGTCCCTACACAAATGTTTTAAGCAAAGCATTGTGCAAAACTGTGTCTTCAAGTCCCCAGGATTTGTGAACAGCACCTTCCATGAAGTATCACTGAAACGTGTCCATTGATCACCACAAATTGCCACAACCCCTTAGGGTCTCAAAAGTCAAGTTACTAAATGTATGGTGAGCACTTAAGCAGCAAGATAACAAAGTCAGCAGGTGACATTTTAATGTGCATTGTGATGTTCCATATCTTGAAACTCAACTACAACAAGAGTAGTAAACAACAAAAAAGAGTTCCAAAAACACGTTTCTGGATCATACGATTCATCTGCAAGGAAGAGAGCTTACCGCAAATTTCAAAGGTCTGTAAGCATCAGAATAAAAATATAATTTTTTAAATTCTTGGTATATTCTGTCTCCTTTCCTAGGAGCAAATCTCTTGAAAGTTCTCTCCTTCGTCACAGGGTCTTCCTCAAGCTTGTAGTCGTTCATTCGCTCACAGACTTTCTCCAAAAGGTCCGTTAGGAACGCCTCCGACTGGGCTAGGGGGATCTAAGAAGAAAGACAGGGCGAGGAAACTTGTCTTAATGTTAATGTTACTTCAAAGACCTTCCGGCGAGTCCACATGGAAACGCCACACTCTCCATGAATGCAAACGTGTGCCACTTCCCCAGCACAGACACAGTAGACGGTACCGTAGACTGTTATTACAATGTAACAACAACCTGCTTTACATCATTACGGGGTTAGCGTAAATTCTAGCTTTTTAAAAGTGCATATATTGCAAAGTGGACAGAAAAAAATACATTCAAACTAGAAACTATACCTCTACATAGAATCATGTTTAGAAGTCACTGAGCATGTAGCAAAAAGCATGACGCATAGAAAATGGCAGTTATTATCCATCTACTTGTCAGACAGAGAGGAGAGAGAGAGGAGGGGGAGAGACACAGAGAGAGGGAGAGAAGGAGGGAGAGACAGAGAGAGGGAGGGAGAGAGAGGGAGAGAGAGCGCGCGCTCAGCTGGCTGCAGACCCCCTTAGTCGGGGAGAAGTTGAGGAGGCCCAAAGTCTGGCCCACCCCGGGGCTGCCCTTGGCTGCGCATCCCCCGCGCTGCAGCCGCGCGATGGCCCGGGCTGGGGTGGACGCGGGGCTGGGAGAGGAAGGGGCTCACGGACGGGCGCCCCATCTCCCAGGCGGGCTCCTGGGCTGCTTTCTTTGGGAACAGCTGGTGCACGTCCCCGCTCGCCCCTCTCCCTCCGGAATTCGGCGAGGATTCAGCTGGACCCTTTGGCCACCACCTCCGCCCCGGGCGCGGGTCAAAGAGCACCCCTCGCCCTTGGTAACGGAGACAAAACGTTCGGGGCCGTCTAGACAGGTCAAGGTGCAGGATGCGGCGTCCCCGCGGCTCCTTCCGGAAGGGGGCGTGGAGCCGCCAAGGGCGCCGGACCGCGCCGCAGCCCGCGGCCTTTGCGGGCTTTTTCCCTCTCCACCCTCTGCTGATCAAAGTAGGAAGTTTGCATGACAACCGCAGTGAAAGGGGCTGAATCACAAATGAACTCGATTTCTGCAGTGTTGATCTATCCAGCCTCCATTGTCCCCTTTCAGGCGCAGTATGAACCCTTCCGGTGCCAGCGACCGCGCTACATTCACAGGCGCGCTCGGGGCGCACAAAGGGTCTCCGCGCTTCACCGCCATCTGGCCACAAATCTCATCAGCGGCGCGGCGGCGTCCCCTTGAAAGCGCGGGCGGAGGGTGCGCCTGTGTTCTTTAGACCCAGGTTCCATTACAAACCGCCCCGCCTCGCCACCGGCGCCCCCCGTTTCAATAAGGAAGCCAGTTTGTCAAAACATTCTAAAAGAAACTTGGGAAGAGGACGCGCCAGAGAAATACAGCCGCCGATTAACTATCAGCTGCGCCTCCCCTGTGCACAGGTAACATCCCTCCTCCTCCCCCACGACTCCACTGGAGCTTGATTTTGAGCTGCTCTCAAGGCCCAGACACTCGAATCGGAAGTCAAATAGCTTATGGACTATTTAATAGAATATACCACCACATGTATCTAATCACTCAAATGCCACGTTTTTAAAACTCACGAATGTTTTAATCTCTAAAAATGTCTGCCCTCAAAAACTGCAGCCTAAGCGGCTCAAAGTGCACATTTCAAACACAAGTTGCGTTCTACTTACGCTTTAATTATGCCGTTCATTAATTTTCATTGATTAAGTTGTAAAACATGCACACAACACGTAGATTAACAAACAAAACTGAAAATCTGTTTTATTAATTTACAGAAACAAATAATTAAACACATGCTAATCATTGGAAAAACTATAAAATGCAGAGGCAGATTTAAAATGTAATTTAATCCAGACAGATCACTAGCGGAAAGATTATGGAGGTTTTCGTTTTCTGTGATGCATGTATTTTAAGTATTATTTCCTTAGCTGATACATATACAATATATTCATAGTAGCTTCTGGATGTCAACAGAGTAGCATTTTACCTGAAAGTGAAGAGTAGACTCTTTCATTAAAAAATATCTAACTGTAATCAAGAAATTCATTCTCTCTCTTCTTCCCTTCCTCCCTCCCCCCCGTCTGGTTTCCCATCTGAAAAGTAAACATACTTGATGCTTGGGGGGATGGGGACAGAGCCAGGAGGCACTATGGTCTGATCGCCGGGGCTTTCAGAAACTTAGGCCTTTCTTCCATTGGAACACCAAACTCCATCCTAATACACCACCTAATTCATGTTGAGTAGGGGCCACGCTGAAAACTAATTTTTCAATTCACAGAATATTGTGAGCTATTTGCAAAAATTGCTGAGCATATAAGTTTTGAGCAAAATTGTGATGCTTGTGTGGAAGGCCTTCCACAACTCACTTCTGCGGGCCATTTGATTCACTTCCTAGGCTGCACCTTTTGGAAACAGTTCCCCATGTTACAACTTTCCACCTCCCAGTGGATTGTTTTTATTTTGAAAGTGTAATTTGACATGTTTGAATATACTACCGTTTTGCCTATTTTAACACAAATATGTTATGGCAAGGTGCAAACGTGTGAATTTCTATAATTTTGTCAGTCTATGAAGGTTGACTGGCTTTTTGATGTGATTCGCTAGCCCTTTAAAGTAAACATCCTTTAAAAGTAGAAAATGTTTGCTGGCAGCTAGCTCGGAGACACTACCTTATGATGTTCGTTAAAAAAAGGAAAGGGAAAACAGCCAGCGTGACACGAGTGGAGCTCATTTTTGCAGAAGGTTAAGAAACATTTTGATCCTAAAATGCCAAAGCATCAATTTTTTTGAGAAAATATTTAAGAAAAAGATGCTATGCATTACAGCTCTTTATACATTTATTCAAATGTACATGATTAGAGTTTAAAATGATTCTAAGCAGTTGAACTACGATGAGTACATTTAAAGACTGTTCACAGAATAACTGGGCTTCCCCCTCCCCACTTCAAAGTGTTTTGATTATAAGAGGCCAATAAGTATTGGGACAAGTGGAATAAAACGAAGTCTTTCTATACTGTGAAGATTTTGAATAGTACTTGTCAATAAAGCACCTCCTATTGTAATCTTAGGGAGCCTTGCCTCTGCCCTCCAAGGACTGTCTCAGAGATACTAACCTCATTAAAATATGAATGAGAAGGCCTGTGTATCCAGAGAAAATCCACGCACTGGCACAGTTTTCTTATCTGCCATTGCTTTTACATATGGACTTGTCTGGTACAAGTTATAAGTAGAAAAATGATCCATGATAATTTCATTGCTATCTTAGAGTACCCCAAGCACTCGAAGTAAATCCTAACTTTTCCTAAATTTTAAACCCACCTATAACTCTTAATCATACTTCCTAAATGTAGTGCCTATTTCTCCCCCTTTACGTTTCTTCTGACCTTGTGCTTGTTACGTGAGCAATGGAATGGGGGTGGGGGGATACCCACATCCCTACTTTAGAATGGAAAAAAGTACTTGAAAGTTCTGACTTTGACTTCTCTAGAAAACCGGAGCTAGGGAGTTTATTACAGACCGCTATGATAACGCTTTAATAACGGCCAATTACAGCATGCCTCCATGTTTGTTCATTACTGTGTCTCTGTTAATCTTGTAGTAAATTTCTTGCTTGATAGCTGTCACAATCAGCAGGAATACAATTATGTTACAGTGGAAACTGTCGTTGTAGTATATCTGTCTCTGCCATTACAGTCTGACAACCTCCAATAAATTTCACTCATCTTTATCGTTATTTTGGAGTGTCCTTCAGATATGAAACCAGTACTTAACCTGCTTAGTGACTGATAATTAATTTCACATTGTAGCAAAGATTTTCTTTCTGGAGGTTTAGTTAATGTAAAATTTTAATTGCATTGTAGCAATATTGCATCTAGTTTAATCACTAACTTTTCATCCATAAAAATTGAAATCACTGCTGATATTAGTTAAAAGTCAATATTTAGAAGTGAAAATTCAAAGCTCCTTTGCTCTAGGCTACAACAGGGGAAGCATGAATTCAGAAACTCTTGTAAGCTGATGAGATATATAATTAGCTTTTATGTTAATTGACTGCTATGAGTTTGTTGTATGACACTTCTTCATATAATATGCAAATAGCATTGACTGTTTAGTTTTATTAGACAATATAATTAGAAATCTAAAGGCACTCATTTCGATGAGGAATAATAAAGGCTGATACATTTCCAGTGTTCTGCATATCAGAAAAAAATGAATTGCATCTGGACGTAATAAGAGAGGTTTTAGCTAGACATTATTTAGGGAGCCAAAACCACATATAACAGAATTAAAAGGAGTGCTTCCAACCACTGTAAATTCCGTATTTAAACAGGTGAATTTGTGGTGTCCATAAGACTTTGGGGGGAAAACACAAATGTTTCAGTACAATTTGCCACAAATAATAGTACACTTAATGAAAATAATACCTAAATGTTGCCTGCAATAATTAGAGTGAAATAAGTCATTCTTACTTAAAATAGTTTGCAAGTAAGTGTTCCTGTTCTTGTTACTCACAGACACTTACCAATAACATACACGCTTAGGTTTTTCAAAAAAAAAGAGTAATAAAATAAGAACAATGTGATTTTGGGGGGATGTTTTTCCAGAATTCATTTTTTTTTTTTTTAATTTCTGGAGCTTATTTTCAACTTAACAGTGACCAAACAGAAAAAAAAAAAGAAAAGGCATAATACATCAACATTCATGATCTTTCCAAATGGGAATCATCTAACAATTTGATTCTTTATGAAGTTAAAAAACACACTTTGCTTTTATTATTAAATGCAAAATTGGTACTAGCATTCGCTTTCCTATTTTAAAATGCATTCTGCCAGTTTAAAAAATAAACCCTTTAATTTTTGAACATTTTAGGGAGAATGAAAAGAAATACAATCTGTCACACAAAAAATACCATAAGCTTAACCTCTGTTAAAAAATCTTCTAAGCAAGGACTTTGGGCGCCCAATTCACACTGCACCTCTCGGCTGTGTCCTCCGGTGGGCACCGCTCAGAGGGTTCCTACTGGTTTCAAAAAACTCCTAAGAGGAGAAAGTGAGAGTACCTAAAAGGGCAGAGGTAACAATATTGCAGCATAAATGGAGCATGATGCGAATTTGTTCATTCGTTCAACAAATATTTACTGAACTCCGTCTAATGTCAGACAAATACACTTCTGTAATTCCGACGTTTAAAAAGAGGACCCTTCCGTGATTCTGCATAAAAATTAAAATAAAATTTTTGAAAAAGAACATGTGCCCAGTGGAAGTCCAATAAACATGAATTAATGATAATATAACCCTTTGTCATCAATTGAGCCAAACACTGAAATTCAATATCTGTTTCCTTATTTTACAGTTTTCCGCCCAACAAAGAGCTGCATGTTTCACCGTCTTGTTACTGAGAACATAATGGTTGATGAGTGATGATCTGTTTGGAACCACCTCTGCAAAACATTTCCCCAACCTAGAAAAGGGGAAAAGTCCTATTTTTGGAATCTGTTGGGGCATTTCCCAACTTGGCCTTCTGAATACTTGCAGGCATATGGCAAGACTTCCTTATAAAATGTTAGACATCTGGCCGGGCGCGGTGGCTTACACATGTAATCCCAGCACTTTGGAAGGCCGAGATGGGTGCATCACCTGAGGTTGGGAGTTCGAGACCAGCCTGACCAACATGGAGAGACACCATCTCTATTAAAAATACAAAATTAGCAAGGTGTGGTGGCACATACCTGTAATCCCAGCTACTCGGGAAGCTAAGGTGGGAGAATCGCTTGAACCTGCGAGGTGGAGGTTGTGTTGAGCTGAGATTGCGCCATTGCACTCCAGCCTGGGCAACAAGAGCAAAACTCTATCTCAAAAAATAAAATAAAATAATAAAATGTTAGATATCTAAGAGGAAAAAGGACAAATGAACTGGATGATGAGTCAGGAAATTCTGCATGCTTCATCTCACAGATGTGAAAGCACACACATACTGCACACACGCACACACCACGCCATGCATACAGGCACACAGATGTGTACACACACATGGATTATGCAGAAGGGGCCAGCTGGCTTCTGGCAAGCAAACTAGAAAACATTGTATGGCTTCCGGGGAGGCAGAGACCGCTGCAAGCAGAGGAGCTTCAAGGTTTCCTGACCCTCTGCTCTTCCTGACCTGCGGTCTCTGCACAGGGCCACACCTCAGGGGAGTCCCTGCTCATCTGGTCTCCACACCCTCATCCTGGTCTCAAGCCCCACCCCCCAGGAACTCTTTCACATCCCAAGAACAGGCCTTGGTGATTCGAACAAGAGGCTGTTCCACCTCCCAGACCACCAGGCCATGTCTGAAGCCACACCTGGAGAGCTGCTGCAGGGCACTGGGCTTCCCCCATGGGAGATGCCTCACCCACTGAAACAGATATAGTTCACCTCCCCCACCTGAGGGACCTGGGGACTGCAGGGTGTCTGTGCATCCCAGATGCCCGAAGTGAGTCCCTGATGTCCAATCACAAACTGAGAGGGTGGAGGGAGAGACCAGGCTGCCTGAGGAGTCGACTAGAGGAAACGAGGGGATTCGGGGATTTCTGGGAGGTGTGTCTCTCGGCAGGTTTGTGCTGCTGACTAGGAACGCTGGGGAAAGGGAGAAGTCGTCTGGAACTGGGATGAAGTGAGGCCTTTCTGTAGC
Organism: Mandrillus leucophaeus; assembly: GCF_000951045.1. Lineage (NCBI taxonomy): Eukaryota > Metazoa > Chordata > Mammalia > Primates > Cercopithecidae > Mandrillus > Mandrillus leucophaeus. The sequence continues at coordinate 2,368,768 of NW_012101299.1, forward strand.
GGGGAGGGCAGAGCCTTTTTTCAATGAGCATTTATTTTCTGGTTCCCAGGGGCTAGAAAGACAGCTCTTTCTTTAAAAACATCTGTTAATGGAAAAAAGTAATACATCAATTTGATTTCTTTAAAGCAAAAACAAAAAGAACAGAAGGGTAGAGTAAAAACGAAGGCTCATCCCTCCCCCAGACCCCTCAGGCCCCCAGCTCTCCTCCCCCGAGAAACATTCCAGGTGTGTGTCCACATGTGTGAGCAAATGAACATCCACGCGTGTCTGTGTCCCTCCTCCTCTTTGACACAGATTAAAGCACGACATGCTCCCCGTTCAGCTGCTGCTGTGTCTTTGTCCTTTGATAGACCTCAGGGCTAAGAGGACTCAGTCCGTGTCCAGGATTTGAAGGGACAAATGAACTGGATGATGATTCCTTCCCTGACCACTGACCATTCCCTGAAACAAGCGACTCAAAAGTCAAATCCACCCCCATAGGAGACAAGAGTTAAAGAACGCCGTCCACCCGGAAGGCAGTTTCAGGTGGGGTGCTCCCAAGAGTTCTGAACGATGGCAGAATATGGCTAGAACATTTGTGAAAAATCAGTTATGTTGTTTCACTAACAGTGTTCGAGAAGTTTTTGGATAAAATTTACCTTAATCTATGCCAAAACAACAGTCTCAGTGAGAGAGGATGAGAGTTTTTAACCCCACTTCCCAAGTGCAGACCCCAGGGTTTCAGGGTTGGCCAGTGAGGAGTGGGCTGGCACAGGATGACAGCCAGAGCAGAACCGCGGGGACCTCAATAGAAACTCTCAGATGAGGAGGCTGAAGTATGATGAGGAACACGGTGTCCCCAAGGAGTCACAGGCTAAGCTGGACGGAAACCCACACAGAAGACTCCGACCCCAGCCTGGGGCACACCCAGTGCCTCTAGAATGCTCGGTCACCCAGTAGGAGCAACGCTTACCTCAGCTGACTGGGAAGCTGGGGATGGCCCAGCAGGAGTCTACTTCTTGGGGTCACAATGACTCAGACACAGTGTGCCATATCCAGGAATGTTCTGGGCCCAGGGTGACACTCAGGCCATTCCCTTGGTCTTGCCTGGCCACCTTCTGTTCCCTCCTGGTGCCTCCTCGCCCTCCTAGATCCTCAGCAGCCCTCCTGGAAGCCCTTAGGTTGAGCTGAGCTGTCATGGACATTGCCTCTGCTGGGCCAGCAGATGGGCTGAAACTGCTGTGACTGGCGTCTCCACCACCCTGGCCTTTAGCTGAAACATGGCTGCTGGTCCTTGGGGCATTCTATTTCCTAATCAACTTCTGCAGCAGCTGCTGCACGTGCCGTGCCTTCCACAAACGACCAAGTAGGGCCATAGCTGTGGGCTGAATCATGTCGCCAAAATCCATATGTTGAAGCCCTAAATCCCGGGACCTCAGAAGGGGACTGTATCTGGAGATAGGGACTTTGAAGATGGGATTAAGAGCAGATGAGGTCACTGGGATGGTCAATGAGACTGTATCTGGAGATAGGATCTTTGAAGAGGGGATTAAGATCAGATCAGGTCTTTGGGGTGGTCCCTTTTCAAATCTGACCAGTGTCCTTGTAGGAAGAGGACATTAGGAAACCAACATGCACAGACGGACAGCCATGTGAGGACGGAGAGGGAAGACGCCATCTACAAGCCAAGGAGAGGCCTCAGGAGAAACCAGGCCTGAGACACCTTGATCCTCCTAGGTGTCCAGCCTCTGGAGCCGTGCAAGAATGAATTTTCATTGTTAGGGGCTCCTGTGTGGGGGACTTGTTACGCAGCCGCGGCTGTATCCACAGTCACAGAGCATGACATCCTCCTGCCTCAGACTCTGCTAGCTGCAGCCCACGCCCATGGATCTGAGCATTCACCAAGAACGGGTGACTCCACCTCCAGGAAGCCCGGACACCACGCAGAGGGGCCAGCGGGTCCACCCCACACGCCGAGCAACACAAAGGTCCCTGCAGGGCTGCACCTGCATGCGCAAAAAATGGTTGGTCATCTGAATTTGACCTGCAACACGGCAAAGTGGGGACACGGGGCTCGGGGTCCGCCCAAACACCTGAATACTAGCCTGGCTTCACTTTCATTCACTGGCCATGGGCGGGGACAGTCACACATCTTCTTGTCTTCTAGTGTCCTCATCTGTGGAACCGGGGCGATGATATCTGCCGTAATCAAGTAATTGGTTGGAAAATCCTTCAAAGCATTTGATGGGATACAGAAAGGTGCAGTGTTATTACTTTATCTCTGATAGCCATCATCATCTTAGATCTTAAACACCTTTAAAATGACACGCATTGAAGCAGCACAGTGCACAGTGATTTCTGTCCTCTCCCTGCAGGTGGGGAGCAGGAGGAGGGACACCGTCCTGCATATGGCCCAGAAGCAAGGCCAAATGGTCCCTTCACACCAGTGTGCATTGAAGAGCTTTCCCGTGAAGCTCTTTCTGCCGAAACCCTTCTCCTCCCATCCTCTCAGGAACTGGGAGCTGCCAGGAGGGGTGGCCAGATCCACAGTGCTCAAAGTGTGGTCCAGGGACCAGCAGCATGGCTCCCGTGGGAGCTCATCAGTCATGCAGAGTCCCAGGTGATTTGTGTGCACAGCCAAGTGTGAGCAGTGCTGGTTTAGGAAGATGAGGAGGAGGAAGAGGAAGATGGTAGCTACCTGATGATTGTTTTATATTCTGCTTTTGTGCTTTATCTAGAAAGCATGCAGCAGAGATCAGAGGAAGGGCCATTTGGTCCAGAGAGACCCTGGTTCACAGGCTTGTCCTGTTCCACACAATGTTGGGATGAGCTGAAGAAAATGCCTCCATTCTCAGACCCAAAAGGTGCAAAGACGGCACCTTTGGGAGAGCCAGGCACTCCCAGTGTCTTGAGTGCTGAATTTAGTAAGACACCGTATTGTGCATTCAAAAGCAATTAGATCTCTAGAATGAACTTTTCACTGGCACTCAAAAGAGAACCAAGGAAGCAGAGAAAGATGATAAATGGCATCTTAGTGGTTCCTGGCACCTGTCTTAAGAGTAAGATCTTTTACTACATTACAGGGCTGGACATTTTCTCAAAATTGTATAGATCCTTCGTGTCATTATTTTCTCCTGCATTTCTGGTCATCTGCAGCACACTCCCCAGGCGGGTGAGTGGTGTCCGAGGTCTCACCCTGCGGGACTGGGTTCCACTACTCAGGAACCGGCAGCCTGTGTGGGGGAATGCTCCCTCCATGCGGGCACACACCTGCCGGACCATCCAGGAAGAGAAAGCGGTTGTGTTTTCTCTGATCCACCAAATTCAGATCATTCTAGAGCGAAATCCAATTTCAGTTTAGAAATGGGTTTCAACACTTAACATTTCAGACACTGCATCTTCTCCTGGCTCCAAAATTTTTTGTCTTTTAAGAAATATCCAGTTTTGAATAGGCTGTGACCAGACCTGTCATCACTTCAGGTGGAGACAGGGCAGGTCATCAGCGAACACCTGGAGTGTCTGAAGAGGCCACCACACCCCAAGGGCCAGGGAAGGGGCGACCTGTGTCTTTCTGCTTGCCTAGTGGTTCCTGGATCCCAGGTCCGTACCATCTTTGCCAGACTGGAAAGAATGGATGCAGGCTGGGTGTGGTGGCTCGTGCCTGTAAACCCGCACTAGAGAGGCCAAGACAGGAGGATCCCTTGACCTCTTGTTTGAGACTAGCCTGAGCAACATAGTGAGAGCTCATCTTTACAAAAAATGAACAAACTTAGCTGGGCATGGTGGTAAGCACCTGTGGTCCCAGCTACTTGGGAGGCTGAAGTGAGGGAATCACCTGAACCCAGGAGGTGGAGGCTGTAGTGGACCGACTTCACACCATGGCACTCCTACCTGGTGATGGAACAAGGCCCTGTCTCAAAAACAAACACACAAACAAATAAATAAATAAGAAAGAAAGAAGAAAAATGGGTGCAAAGTATAAAGAACAGGTTGAATCCAAACCTGACCTGTTATCAGTGGCAAAAAAGAGACTATTAATACGTTAATACTGTTCTGGTCAAATAAAATCTTTTGTCTTGTTTGCCTATTTACTCAAGTAGTGAAATTCAAACCTGAAGGGAAGCAATGAACTCACAATCTTAGCATCCTGACAAATCGAAGTGTCTCTTTCCAGCCTTCACCCACATGTAGCTCTCATTCTCTATCCTCCATCCCACATATTCACACTGAATTCAGACATTTCCGTGGTATTACACAGCCTCCATATCCATAGTGGTAACAGAGTGCTCAATAAGAATTCATAGCTTCTTGACTTTGGGACATTTGGGATATTGACAACATTTTAAAAATGGTCAGTAACTCTGCTGTGAGGATTTCTGTATCCCTTTTTCCTGTAGAATTATTTTTGTGGAACATATTCCTAAATTTGGGGTAACTAGGTCGAAGGAGGTGTATATTCCCATATGCTCATATTTCTGGTCGAGGAATGGAAGAGCACTCAGCTAAGACAGAGACATCTATAAAATAAGCTGCAAACCAAATCATGCTGTGAATTTCTGTAGTGGGCTCCCCTCTCGAAAGAGGAACAGGCAGCTCATCGTTTGGGATTCCTCTGAAACCTCTGGCTCTCGTTTATCCTGTCCACTTGGAGGCGAGAGCCCGTGGTAGAAGGACAGATAGTGTGAGCTTCATCGTGCCGGCTGAGAGGACCCACAGGCGGTCCCAGGGTATTTCTTAGCGCCTGCTGGGAGTGGCCACTCTGCACAAGGGCCCTGCTGGACATGAAGACACAGCTGTGGACAAAGTGAAGGGCTCCCTGTCCTCCCAGCATTTGTGGTCTGGGTCTGAAATCGCCGGGCGGCAGCTTCCCTCTTATACAGAGTCCCTGGGCCGCCGCCTTGTTTATGTACAGTTGTCTCTTTTTCTTTTTTCTCTTTATTTTTATTTTTTTGAGACAGTTTCACTCTTGTCACCCAGGCTGGAGTGTAATGGTGTGATCTTGGCTCACTGCAACCTCCGCCTCCCCAGTTCAAGCGATTCTCATGCCTCAGCCTCCCGAGTAGCTGGGATTACAGCAGTTGTCTCTTTTAAGTCCTTCGTGTCATGTGTTTCCATTTTGGCCCCTGCTGATTTTTTAAAAAGTAGATAGATGTGAGATAATTTTGTTCCATTTGAACAAAATGTTTTCACTATTTAAAAATTAATAATCTCGAGATTACATTAAATGTCTTCCCTCTTGACACTGTGTGCATTTGGCTAAAGGTTATCTTTATGTTCATTAATACCCACCTCTTGAAAGAGGGTTATGTTTCTAAATCTGGGGTATGAAACATTCCCCTTTGGCCGGACGAGGGGGCTCACGCCTATAATCCCAGCACTTTGGGAGGCCAAGGCAGGCGGATCACTTGAGGTCAGGAGTTCAATACGAGCCTGGCCAACACGGCAAAACCCCACATTCACTAAAAATATAAAAATTAGCCGGGCGTGGTGGCACACATCTGTAATCCCAGCTATTTGCAAGGCTGAGGCATGAGAATGAAAAAAAAAAAAAAGAAAAGAAAAGAAAAGAAAGAAGGAAGGAAGGAAGGAAGGAAGGAAGGAAGGAAGGAAGGAAGGCAGGCAGGCAGGCAGGCTGGCTGGCTGGCTCCCCCTCTGAAGCTCCTGAAGAGAAGAAATCTTAGTCCCATATTCTTCCAGGCCCAAGAATCCTTGGCTGAGGGTGGAGCAAGCCTTCCAGGAAAGTCGCAGATGGGACTCTGTGATTGCAGAGATCACAGGCACTCCGTAAACTCCACCCAGGAGCTCTGTGCGAAGGACTGACATGAACAAAAACAAGTGGTGTTTCTAATGGGCAGGACCAGGTTTCTTTACATGCAGGCGACCCAAGAATGGCAAAGAATGCTCCAGAGTTGAAAGTCTAGTGCACGCCATGAAGCCAAACGCTGAGATCCGCTTGCTTGCTCATGGCCCCTGAGCACCCCCTCTGCTCCAGGGCCCTGCTGGACATGCAGATACAGCAGTGGACAAAGTGAAGGGCTCCCTGTCCTCCCAGCATTTGTGGTCTGGGCCTGAAATCACCGGGCGGCAGCCTCCCTCTTATACAGAGTCCCTGGGCTGGCGCCTTGCTTATGTACAGCCCGTGAGCTGAGATTGGTTTTTACATTTATAAAGGATTGAAAAAAGGTCAAAAGAATAATATTTAATGACACATGAAAATGATATGAAATGCAAATTGCACTGTCCATACATAAAGTTTCGTGGGACACAGCTGCGCCCACATTTGCATACTGTCCCCAACTGAGTCGAGTGGTGGCAGGCGCCCGGCATCCAGCACCCTGAGCTCTGGACTGTGTTTACAGAAGATGCTTGCCAGGTTCCAGCATGCCAGCCTCACGTCAGGGGCCTTGCATCTGCAGTTTGCAACCTGCGTCCTGCCCTGCAGCTGACGTCACCCTACCTCCGCAAGGGCAGGTCCCCAGCTGCTCATGCCCCTGCCAAATCGTCTTCCTTTCTCTGGAGGCCAACAGCATTTTCCTCCTACTGGGCACAACCGAGGTTCCTCTAGACATGCCGAACACGCATGTGCGCGTGTGCCCACATGCATCCACACACACAGCTGCAGCACCAACTGGAGAGTCGGGCTGCGCTCACCCAGGCGCTGCATCTTCTACCTGTTGGCGTTGACTGAGGATACCTTCTGGGCCAGGAGCCATGAACGGGGCTTTGCAGATAGAGGTGCAGTCCTCTGTGACAGCCTGGTGGCATGGGTATCGCTACCACATGTTATAGGCCAGGAAACCGAGGCCCTGAGACACACTTCAAAGTGGGGGAGGCCGAGGGTGTGACTGACACACCAGGCCGTGTCTCTGCCTATGCCACCATGTGGTGCACACTCTGTAAGTGCCTGTTGACCTGGTTTCCTCTCGGCCTAAGGTGGGTGGGTGGTAGCCACGTTAGGGTATCCCTGCTGGGGGCTTCCATCCCTGCTCCAGTTCCTACCCTGAGGTTGGCGGCCCACCCCATTTCACAGAGGAGGAAACACAGCCTTTGAGAGGGTGAGTCTCTTGCTCAAGGTCACAAAACCAGTTTAGATGCTGAAACCAGAAGACAAACCAGGTCTATCTGGAGCCAAAGCCTTTCTCCGAATGTCAGGGCCAGAGAGGGTGAGCACCTCGTCTTCATGGAGGTGCTGGGATACCTCCGCAGTCCTCATAAGAGATGCTGCACCTATCCACACCACCATGCACACTGCCCTGGGTTGCTCCTTACAAGCACACCAGTCACAAATAGCACCAGACAGGTGCCCCCAAATGGGTTCTAGACCAATCAGTGTCATGGAACTCAGCCTCCCCTCTCTTTTTCCAAGACAACCAATGCATCACTTTCCTGCCGAACATTCTATGGAAAGAACCATTTGAAAACAGCCAGACTCAAAGCCAAAGCACATTAAATCCAGCCTCCCTCTATGGGAGCCGCACGGTGCCCACTGTGTCTTCTGGCTCCTTTTGTCCTGGGGGAGAAACACTGCAATCCTCTAAACACATCCCATTATCCTCCATTCTTTACCCGATTTGTGGATTCAAACAATTCTTATTCAGTGGAATAAGGAGCAATTAACAGGACTAGGGATTTATTAAGGATAAGTCATGCCAGACAGTTTTGACAGCTTGTTTTGAGTGTGACAGAATTACAAAATCCGAGGCTAGATGCATTATGTATTTAGGGTTTTGTGCAGCATCTAATACCAGGCTTGTGAAATTATTCTTGCCAAATGGTCTGAACCCGCCTGGATGAGAACAGTCTCATGTACCAGAAACTGACTCAAAGATCAGAGACAAAGGATAAATGACATTCAGCCATGCACCCAGATGGGGGTCGGCGTGGCAGGGGTAGGGAGTGGTGCTTCACGAGGGGCTGCAAAGGTCAATGTTAGGGTTTGTTTCCCGTAACATCTTCATTATTATCTGGAGGGAAGGGCACACTGCCGGCCACCAGGGCTGTGTGGGAGGGTGGGAAGCTCCAGCCTCTGAGAGCTGATGCTCACCCTGCAGCTGCTCAGCAGTGACCGAACATGAAGAGGCCACAGAGGGACTGGAGCAACACGGGGGCTGGGTCAGTGCCCCCAACACCCCTGCCGCCCAAGAACAACCCACAGAAGGCGGGAGGGGACAAAGCCCATCAGCCTCATGGACTTGGAGAGTGGGGAGGGCCCCGGGGTCCCCCAGCCATAAAGCCTCAGTGGGTTGGGCTGTGTCCCCAGAGAAACGCTCAAGTCCTAACCCCAGTACCTGTGAATGTGACTTTATTCAGAAAAAGGGTCTTTGCAGATATACTCAGTTAGGTTGAGGTCATATTAGGATAGGATGGGTTCTAATACCATATGACTGGTTCCTTACAAAAAGAGACCCAGACCACACGGGGGAGGAAGGCCGTGGGACCACAGAGGCAGCGGCTGGAGTGATAGGTCTCCAGTCCCAGGAACACCAAGGGTGGCCACCACCACCAGAAACTAGAAAGAGTCACGGGCTAGATTTTCCCTCTGAGCCCCCAAGAAAAATATGAGCCTGCCAACACCATGGTCTTGGACTTCTGGCCTTTGACCTGTGAGGGAATCGCTTCTGCTTGAGACACCTGGATTGTAGTGCTTTGTTATGGAAGCCTGAGATCACTAACGGAAGTCTGATTTCAGAAGTGAAGAATTAATAATGGAGTCCAATGGTCCCCACTTCTGTCTCAAGGCTAGAGGTGGGGTGGTAAACTGAGGCACTGCACAAGCCACACCTGCCAAAGGGTAGATTCATTTTCCCTCCAAGATACAAATGACAAAAGAAGAACTTTTCTGTAAGGCAGGGGTCCCCAACCCCCAGGCCTTGGACCAGTACCAGTCCATGGGCTGTTAGGAGTCAGGCCACACAGCAGGGAGTGAATGGCAGGCCAGCGAGAGAAGCTTCAGCTGTATTTACAGCCGCTCCCCAAAGTTCACATTACCGCCTGAGCTCCACCTGCTGTCAGATCAGCAGCGGCATTAGATTCTCATAGGAGCATGAACCCTATTGTGAATGGCATATGCAAGGGATCTAGGTTGCACGCTCCCTATGAGAATCTAATGCCTGATGATCTGTCACTGTCTCGCATCACCCCCCAGATGGGACCATCTAGTTGTAGGGAAACAAGCTCAGGGCTCCCACTGATTCTACATTATGGTGAGTTGTATAATTATTTATTTATATATTACAATGTAATAATATAAATAAAATGCACAATAAATATAAAGCACTTGAATCATCCCCAAACCGTCCCTCTACCTTCATCATTGGAAAAATTGTCATCCACGAAACCTATCCCTGGTGTCATAAAGGTTGGGGACCGCTGTTCTAAGGGGCCCGAGGGAAGGTTCATAAAGGTTGGGGACCACTGTTCTAAGGGGCCCAAGGGAAGATTCAGGTCTGTTAGGTGGTGGCTAGCACAACCCTCAGCACAGCTGCACCTGGCGGCACAGCTGCACCTGTTGTTTGTATTTATGAAATGGAACACACACGCCATCGGCACCTGGTGAATTACCCCTAACTCTGTGCTATGCTACTATCATCTTTCTGTCTCTCTCAGCACTTCACACCCTCAGATGATGGGTTTTTTTGGTCTGTTCAGGAGTACTGAATCAGCTGTTTATTTCTTCCCCCTGAGGATAGTATAACATTTCATCTTTCTTTCTTTCTTATTTTTTGAAACATAGTTTCAGTCTTTGTTGCCCAGACTGGGAGTGCAATGGTGCAATCTCGGCTCACCGAAACCCCCACCTCCTGGGTTCAAGTGATTCTCCTGCCTCAGCCTCCCGAGTAGCTGGGATTACAGGCATGCACCACCACGCCTGGCTAATTTTTGTATTTTTAGTTTCTCCATGTTGGTCATGCTGGTCTCAAACTCCTGACCTCAGGTGATCCACTCGCCTCGGCCTCCCAAAGTGCTGGGATTACAGGCATGAGCCACCACACCCAGCTCATCTTTCTTTATTCCCAAATTCTAAATGCAATGTTTCCCCTTCTTAAACAGAATATTTGGTTGATCAGAACATTGTGCTTCTACTCATGTAATATATTCTCCTACAGATTTTCAAATTCGTCCCAGCCAGTACTGGTAAGACCACAGACTCCATCTCAGTCCCACACCCAACAGGTCTTACTGTACTGTAAAGCTACTGTCTGGATAAACAGGACTTCCTAGACCCCAAAGCCACACTATTTGTGTCTTTTCTATGAAACCCCAATTCTGGTCTTGTGGACTCTTTTTATGTCATGCTAGTCTTGATCAGCTAAAACCTGACATCCCAAACACAACGTCATCAAATTAAATACCCAGTAGGTGAACAGGTGCCTAATATCAAATTAAATACCCAGTATGTGAACAGGTGCCTAACTCCTCTGTTTTTCTTGACATTGTATCACTCTCCTAGAGTCTTCACAAAATATCGGAAATGGTCCCCAACTCCTCATAGAATTAACATGACATAGCTACAATCAACTACTTATTCTTTCATTTTGCAGATGTTGAGAACCTATTATGAGCAAAATATTGTGCTAGGGAATGGGGGTACAAGATTAAAAACATAATTAAGGATAGAAATGTGTTACAGTACATACATAGCTAGAATAAAATGCAGAATTTAACAAATATCCTAAAAATGCTGTAAAAATACTTTTGATGTTCCGAAGTTGTGAGAGGATATCTGTATCTTAATTTTCCACAAATTCATCTTTGTGAAAAAGTGACAAAGTGTCATTCCAACTCAGTGCGGGGAAAGCAAGGCTTATTTCATAAACAGCGCTGGTACACACCGTGATGTTCACCCAGAAAACAACTCTGCATGTAGATGGAAAACATAAAGCAAGCACTAATGGCAGAAAATTCAGAAAGCAATTTGTATAACAAAAGGCTGGCAGGGGACATTCTCAAACGAGATGGGGTGCCCAATGCCTTCGTGGATGGGGAGGTGTCCATGGGGGAGAGGAGCCACCACACACGGATCACAGTCAGGAGGAGACACGCATCAGGCAGGCCAGGGAGAGTTACTATCCCCATATTCACAATGGTGTAAAAGACAAACCACCCAGCAGAATACTGGACAAAGGCTACAAATGCACACCTGGAAATAAGAAATCCAAATAGCACGCTGGTGGAAAGATGCTTAACTATACTAGTAGTCAATGAAAGGGGAATGAAGGCAATAGCGAAATACCATCTTTCACTGGTCAGATTACCAAAATTAAAAGAACGCTGTTATCCAGTGCTGGCAAAATGCAAGAAAGCAGCCTCTGTCATCCACTGCTGGCAGGAATATCCACGCTGCAGCCTTCGGAGAAGCAGTCCAACAACATAGGTTCGGGTTAAAATCTTCCTACCTTTTGACCCCTGCCTTTCAGGAATCTGTCCTGGAGAAATCCAATCAACAGTACTTAAGGACGCATCACCATGGGGGCTTGCTGCAACGTCGCTGGTGGCAAAACACCAGAAACAACGTGTGTCCATCTGTAGAATGGTATTCTTAACTGGAAAACGTCCATATCCTACCAGCTACACTTTTGTTTTTTTTTGAGGCGGAGTCTTGCTCTGTCACCCAGGCTGAAGTGCATTGGCGTGATCTCAGCTTACTGCAACCTCCACCTCACAGGTTCAAGCGATGCTCTTGCCTCAGCCTCCTGAGTAGCTGGGACTACAGGCGCCTGTCACCACACCCAGCTAATTTTTGTATTTTTAGTGGGGATGGGGTTTCATCATATTGGCCAGGCTGGTCTTGAACTCCTGACCTCAGGTGATCTGCCCACCTCTGCCTCCCAAAGTATTGGGATTACAGGTGTGAGCCACTGCTCCCGGCCGCAGCTATGCTTTTAAAGAAGTTAGATCTCTGTCTGTTGACCTGGACAGTGTGCGGGAAGCCAAGTGCCTGAGTCCGTTAAGACTGCCATCACAAAATACCATAGACTAGGCGGCTTAAACAGCAGAAACTTGGCTGGACTTGGTGGCTCCTGCCTGTAGTCCCAGTGCTCTGGGAGGCTGAGGCGGGAGGCTTGCTTGAGCACAGGAGTTGAAGGTTACAGTGAGCTATGATAGCACCATAGCTATCCATACCCTCCAACCTGGGCAACAGAGCCAGCCCCATCTCAAAAAAAATTAAAAAAATACAGACAGGATCTCACTCTGTCGCCCAGGTTGGAGTACAATGGTGCAATCCCGGCTCACTGCAACCTCCACCTCCCGGGTTCATGCAATCCTACCTCAGCCTCCCGAGTGGCTGGGACTATAGGCGGTGCGAGTCACCATGCCTGGCTAATTTTTGTACTTTATGTAGAGATGGGTTTTGCCATGTTGCCCAGGCTGGTCTCGAACTCCTGAGCTCAAGGAATCCACCCGCCTTGGCCTCCCAAAGTGCTGAGATTACAGGCGTAAGCCACCATGCCTGGCCCCAACATTTTTTTCTTATAAAACAGATATGTATTTTCTCACAGTTCTGGAGGCTGGAAGTCCAAGATCAAGGTGCTGGACGATTCTGTTGCTGGCGAGGGCTGTCTTCTCGGCTCACAGTGGCCTCCTGGGGAAGCATCCACAGAGGCAGGGCATGCTCCGGCGTCTCCTCCTGTCTTGTAAGAACATCAGTCCCACTGGATCCGGGCTGCAGCCTCATGATATCAGGGGACCTTAATCACCTCCATAAAGGCCCTGTCTCCATCCAGTACAGTCACAGCGAAGGCAGGGCTTTATCATGACTTTGGGGGGCACCGCCAGGCCATTGTGTGCAGAAAACATTTAAACTTATTTAACATTTCCACATTCTTCAGTGGAATATACGTAGCATGATTTCACTATTATTTTAAAACATCGAAGCCAAAAACCTGCAGAGCTGCTGCCTGGTGTCTGAGCGAGTGCAGTGTCAGCAAGGGGGAGGCTCTTGCCTTCAATGGGAATGGAGCAGGGTCGGGAGGTAGATATGCGTCTTTTCTCTTATCTCTCGCTAAAATCATCTTGTGTTATTTTGATAATTAATTAATTTTTTTTTTTTTTTTTTTGAGGCAAGGTCTTACTGTCACCCAGGCTGGAGTGCAGTGGTGCGATCACACAGCTCATTGCAGCCTCGCCCTCTTAGGCTTAGGTGATCCTCCCCCCTCAGCCTCCTGAGTAACTGAGACCACAAGTACACGCTGCCACATCCTGCTAATTTTTTTTTTTTTTTTTTTTTTTTTTTTTTTTTTTTAGAGACAGGATCTCCCTGTGTTGCCCAGGCTGGTCTCAAAATCCTGACTTCAAGCTATCCTCCCACCTTGGCCTCCCAAAGTGCTAGGATTACAGGGAGGGGTGAGCCATGGCAGCTGGCCTTAAAATTTTTAACAAAGGAATATTTGAAAACCCGCATAGAGTCATGACACATGTGAGTATTTGGCCTACCTGATTTGCACACAGGGGTCCTGGCCACTGCTGGGCCAGTGCAGGGATCTCCAGGAGCCTCTCCTGAGGCGTGCCCTGGTGGCCCCAAAGGAGTTCAGGCTCCTTTCCCAAAGCTTCAGGCAGCTTGAGAGCTCCTTTGCTAAACAGATGAGCTTATGAGTGGACCTCAGGAACCCCCTCGAATATTAGAAATGACCATTAATCCTGCATTTTCGTAGAGAAGGGACAGCAGAGCTCTCCAGGACATGCACGCCCAGCCTCCATGTGGCTGGAGAGGGTTCCTTTCCTCTGATGTTTTCAGAAACTTCAGGAAAAAGGACATGAGAAGGGCCCAAAGAGCCTAATTAACTTTGACTTAACTTCAACAATGGGCAGGAGAATAAGACCCCTTTTAATATAAAATTAAAATCTCTGCACCGGAGCCCTATCCTCACCAGCGCTCTTTCATTGCTTTAAATTGGTCTTCTTGGCCGTGTAGGACTGTGGCGGGCGGGCCCAGGAGCCCAGACTCGCCCATTCCCAGGCAAGTGTGTTCACAGAGCTCTGACAATGCTGGCTCTCGGTCATTGTCACTCTCCCTTCTCTGTCCCAGGTTAAGCTACGCTGTGGGGGGATCAGCTGCTGCCAACGTGGAGGCCAAGCTGGGATCACTTCTTCATTCCAACTGGAGAGAAGGGAAGTTCAAGTCCAGCAGAGGGTGGGTGGGTAGACGGTGACATTCAGAAACGTCAGCCGGACCCCTGGCCCTGCATAGGCAGGACAGCAAGGCTGTGGCTCTTCAGGGCCAGCTGAAGAACAGGACACTGTCTCCACTGCCACAAAGCATCAGAGATTCCCATCTTTGAAGCACGGCCATCTTGGTCTTCCTGCACTTCCCTGTTCTGTTAGAGACCTAGTTATAGACAAGGCTTCTCCACCTAAGAAAAAACAACTTTGTCCCAGCCATGAGGATTCTGGGCTTCAGAACCTGGAGGTGTTGAAGACCCCAGGAGGGGAACTGGACCGTCGGCTCCTGGTGAGTAGCCAGAGGCTGGGAGTGGCTGTTTCCCAGTCTTTCATGAGAAACCAGAAGTCTGACGTTCTATATGAAATCTTGATCCACATTGGAGGCCCTGAGCCTCCAACCTTCCATGTGGCTGGGTCCTTCCGCCATCACCCTCACCCATCACAGCTTCAGACACCTCTGGCCTGTGTTTGTTTCCTAACCTGCTGTAACAAAGTGTCCCAAGCTAGGGCCTTGAAACAACAAAAATCCACTCTCTCACAGCTCTGGAGGCCAGGCGGCCAAGACTGAGGCACCAGCAGGGCCGTGACCTCCCTGCAGGCTCCGGGAAGGGTCCTTCCTTCCCTCTTCATAGTTCCAGTGGCTGCTGGCAACCCTCGACATTCCTCGGTTTGTGGACGCATCACTGCCCCTCTGCCTCCCAAGGCCCTTGGCATTCTCCCCGGTGTGTGTCTTTGTGTCTCCATCTTATCTTCTTATGAGGATGCTGGTCACTGGATTAGGCCCTGTCCCACCCCACCCTGCTCCAGTATGACCTCATCTTAACTGACAACGTCTACAAAGGTTCTATTTCCAAAGAAGGTCACCCTTCAAGTTTCTTTTCTTTTTTTTTCTTTTTTTTTTTTTAATTTTTTGAGACAGAGTCTCATTCTGTCGCACAAGCCGGAGTGCAGTGGTGCGATCTCGGCTCACTGCAACCTCTGCCTCCCTGGCTCAAGCAATTCCCATGCCTCAGCCTCCTGAGTAGCTGAGATTACAGGCACCCGCCACCACGCCCAGCTAATTTATTGTATTTTTAGTAGAAACGGGTTTTACCATATTGGCCAGGCTGGTCTCGAACTCCCAACCTCAAGTGATCCACCCGCCTCAGCCTCCCAAAATGCTGATATTACAGGCATGACCCACTGTGCCCGGCCCACACTTCAAGTTTCTGAGTGGATGCAAATTTGGGGGGCACTGTTCAATCCAGTGCACTGCTTCATCGGATTTGGGGCATAGTTCCACAACCACCTTGGTCTCTTCCTGTCCTGCTGATGTGTCTCTCTCTCCACACTGGCTGTCTCTTTCTCCACACTGGCCCTAACTATAGTCAGAGGTCCACAACTGGCAGCAAAGGTTTTTAAATGGAAATAAACACACATCACCAGCAGGGTTTTTTTGTTTTGTTTTGGTTTTGGTTTTTTGTTTGTTTGTTTGTTTGTTTGGAGACAGAGTCTCACTTTGTTACCCAGGCTGGGGCACAGTGGCGCAATTATAGCTTACTATAGCCTTAAACTCCTGGGCCCAAGCAATCTTCCTCCCTCAGCCCCTCTCCCCTCCACGACCCCTGCACCTGCCCAAGTAGCTAGGACTACAGACTACCATGCCCAGCTATATTTTTTTAAGAAAGTTTTTTACAACTGGGGTCTTGCTATGTTGCCTAGGGGTCTTGAACTCCTAGCCTCAGGCGATCCTCCCACCTTAGCCTCCCAAAGTGCGGGGATTATAGGTGTGAACCATTGCCTAAGGCCAGGCAGCCTTAGATCATTCTTTATATGGTTACAACCCCACATCTTTCTTTAAACATTGGCAGCTGGATTTGAGTGAAGAAAATTCCAGACTTTTATAGAACAGGGTTTCTCCATCCTCAGCACTACTGTCTTGGGGGACCCAGTGATCCTGTGTTGTGGGGCCGCCCTGTGCACTGTGGTGCTGAGTGGCATCCCTGGCCCCCACCCACTGCATACCAGGAGCCTCTCCTCCCCTCCAGCTGTGAAAACCAGGAATGTCTCCAGTCACTGCCAAATGTCCCTTGGGGAACAAAACCATCCCCAGTTGAGAACCACTGGCATAGAACCTAGCTCCAAAAGTAGAAACTTGGGCTCGGTCATTCTGCTGAGATGAAGGCTCTCTGCTCTCCAGTCTGATGGCCTCCCTGCCTTGGCCTTCCACATAGTTTTGTTCAGGTGGAACCCTTTGTGCAGTTTGACTTGATATCCTTGGCTATAAACTGAGCCCAGAACCAATCTGACTGTCCCCAGACACAACCCGCCTAGTTCCCACAGGCACGTGTGCCCTGCGTCCTCAGGCCTCGACTGAGATCCGATGCTGCAAACTGCGTGACCGTTCACCCTTTCTTCTAGGTGTTAACAGGCTTCTCATTTCAGAACTTTTTTAAAAGGAAAATTTGGGCTCATACTATGCCAAAATTCTTGGCAAATAATTGCCTTCTATGCTAAATGTTGATGTTCTTAGAAACAGAAATTCAAGAAATGGAATCTAAATAACCTGTAGATAATTAGGCTAGCTATGACATTTAAGTTCGAGAGGCTTCAATAACCAGCTTAGAAGTTTTAAAACAGTGTCTGGACAGCGCAGTCTGGTGTTGGACACCACCAAGCCTTCCACCAGCCAGCCCTGATTTATAGGCCGCTCAAAGCGTGTCCTTCTCTTCCTCTCTCCACAGCTTAGGATATCGGCACTTCCCTGTCAAATGGGGCTGTGCCCACGGAGACACGGCCAGCATTCAGCGAGGGGATAATTCCTTATTTGTACTTCTGTTTCCTAAGACCCCCTCCCCCTCCCCCCCGCCGTTGACCCTCTGGGAGCTTTCTCTGCATTCAGCTTCACACAGTCACACCAGGCAGACAGCAAACAGGGAATCCCAGCAAGAATGTCAGGCCCAATGGGTGCCGGCCTAAGAGAGAGCCTGGACAGAGCTCCAGGGCGGTGCCTCAGAAGTGGGGAAACGGCTTGTTTTGCTTCACCAGTTCCCTAGAACCACCTAAGCCCTGGGCCTCTGGCCACTGTCAGCCCAAAAGCAACAGCAAGAAGCCCTGAGCAAGATGAGTGGCCCTCGCTGTGCGCACTGTCACTCTCCCTGCGTGGATTGGGTTAAAGTGTGAGAACGAGACCAACCTGGATTCCACACTAACAGCTTGAGCAAATAAAGAGGATATGCATCAACATCTGCTCAAACTGATACATAAGATTTTGCGGAGATCAGTGTCTAGGAGGATACTTCATAAATTAAAATGATACTAAAATTTAGAGAGGAAAAATTGGTTCTGAAAATTCAGCATGATTGGTTTTATAGCTGATGGATGACAAAGCTAGCTTCGTGGGTTCTGCTGCCAGAGGGGAGCTGTGTCTCTGTGCGTCCCCGCAGGCTCTGTATCTTCCTGCAGGTCACTGCCTTTCTCAGCTGTTCTTGGACAGTGTTCTCCAGCTCTTTAGGAGGACCCCAGATGACCCACTGCTGTATTTTATGGTTCCTACCACCTCCTCTGAAAATATGTTGCTGAGAATTTTTTTTCAATCAAATCCAACTGAAAAGAACTTGAATTTTAAAATCCCATAATACCTCTACAATATCTTCCCATATTATTACAATGGAAAAACTGCCTCGCTCCTAGAGTTGGGCATGCAACACACACGTGCTTGTGCCTCACCGTCTCCTGGCCATGCGTGTTGGGAGTCCCTGGGAAACACGACGGACAAAGTTCATCTCATCTATCAGGAAAATGCATGCCCTCGCACACCACCTGTCTGAGTCTACAGTCAGAAAACAAAACGTGCTCGTTTCTCCTTTACCAGTATTACAACCAAAAGAACCCCAAATCGATACCCACTCAGTGTCCTTCTAACAGATACAAGCTCTGCACATCACTCGAGAATCTTCTATGGCAGTGAGAGTAACCAAGCATAAGCCCTGGAGTGAGAACCTCCGTGTGGCTCACACCACACAGGCAGCCGCAGAAACAGCGCCTCCCAAACGGCGCGGCCTTGCTCAGCCTCCAAACCCGGGCCGCGCCGGACAGGAACGGCTGGAGGGAGGGAAGAGCCAGGCACCTCTCATTCAGGGTCTGACATTGTAACTGGGCACATCCGCGAGTCTGCTCGCATCTTCCGGCTCGGAACATGCCCGTTCGCCAGAGAGGGAGGGGAAACATAACGAGCTTGTGCCGCATTCCCGATGGCTCTCCACGCAAAGTTAACGTGTTTAAGCACACGCCCAAGCGAGGCGTGCACACCCACCTCCCCGCGGGTGCAGGGCGCGCCTTCGAACGGCAGCGAGGCGGACGCTCCGGCCAGCGCAGAGCGGGACCGGCTCCGCCCCCGGTGCGTGGGAAGTCCCGCGGCACCAGCAGCAGGGTCCAGCGCTTCCCTCCGTCCTGGTCCCGCGTGAAACCCCCGAGGGGCCAAGTGGGTATCAAATGTGGATTCCACTCGTCCACAGCGCCGAGCATGATGAAAATCTGAGCGCCTCTGACCGGGGAAGCCATAGCTATGGGATTAAGGCGAATTTCTCGTGGAGACGAGGAAGACGTGCAGTTTGTAATTACCTGCTCCCCGTGGCACAGTCCGTCCTCCATGTCTGGCTCTAACCGGACAAACCCTCGGCGGCTTTGCTCTCCCGGCATTGTTTCAGCACCCACCAAGAGGATTAAAAATAATCTCTTTCCCTTTTAATTTTGTGTCCCCCACATCCCCTCCTCCTCCTCCCCACAGCCCCTGGGGACGGCATGAATTTTTAATCCCTGAGGTTTGAGGGGGGAGGGGGTGTTAACCCCTTGTGGAGGTGGCGCCCGAGGCCTGGAAGCCCGGGGGGAAAGGTCCCCCTGCTGGCCCCGCCGGGAAGCGCACTGCGTGCCCCCAGGACTCTGACGATGCCCGCCCGCCGTGTGTGTGCATTGCCCAGGCCAGCGGGTTAGGGGCCCGAAACAGGTAAGCAGGAGAAGCTGCCCTTCCTTTCCCCTGACCCAGGCACAGTCTCCTGATGGCCTCAAGTGCCTCCCCTGGTCCCCAGATAGGCTGCCGGCCACACAGCTGCTCCACGCCTTCCCTGTCTCTGCTCTTTGAGCTCAAACACACACGCACACGCGCATGCACACAGACACACATGCACACACACGTGCACACACATATGCACACACATGTGCACCCACACGCACACCGTGCATGCATAGACACACAGGCACGCGTACACACGTGCACAGACACAAACACACATGTGCACTTGCATGTGTGCACACAGACACACATGCATGATGCAAACACTTGCTCCTGTTCCCCCAGGTTTGAATTTCCACCCTGGCCTTTCTGATGACGTCAGACCTTAGCATGCGGGGCTGATGTGGAAGGCGGAAGGCCGCAGGCAGGGGCCGCTGTCTCAGCGTCTGGGGGTGGCCAACTGCACTGAGCGAGGTAGCCCTGGTGGCACAGGTCTGGGCAATTCATAGAATTGGGTCCTGAACACCCCCTACTGCCCCCACAGCAGCAAGGGGCTGGCGTGGAGACTGGAACGTGATGGGACGCCAGCCTCTAGTGAAGGCCAGAGTCAGGCCACAACTAACATGCAGAGCACAGGGCTTTCTGGGCACTGAGGGAGTGGGCACTGGGCAGCTCCCGGGCAGGAGAGATCAGGCTGGGGAGTCAGAGCTTGGCCTTGGCCCAGTGTCTATGGGCAAGGGACACTGGAGGGCATCACCTATCTTCCTGGGAGGATATGACTGAGGAGGTCGGTGGTTCTCTGGCTCTGGTGGGCACAGGACCTCAGCTGGGGGAAAGGGAGGTTGAGACAGCCCAGTGGTGACCTGGCTGATGTGAGAGCGGGACTCTGTTCAGCAGAAAAGGCGGCTGGATGCGCAGGACATTGCAAAGGGCAGGGAGAAGGCTCCGCTCAAAAACAAACAAGTGGCAAAACACTCCTGCATCCCGAATTCCCTAATGCCAAATCCAACATCTGTGGGGCTCCTGCCTCTGTGCCCGATCAGCATGCAAGCACTTCTGGGATGGACCCAGCATTGGTGCCAGGGCTCCAATCATCATGGACTATGAATGCCAGCTGTTCCCATGTGCCCTGCCTCCGGGAAGGTGAGCTGTGCCGGACCAGCAGCAGAAGCTTCAGGGGAGAGCCTTCTCTCTGCTAATGTTTGATCACTTGGGAGAGGAGGACGGGAGCATTTCAATGGCAGATGAATCATGATCCAGAGATGGGAGAAGCCAAGAGCTTACAGGTGCACACACTCAGGCACAATGGCAGCCAAACACATAAGGCATAAGGATACACTCAAGAAATGTACAGAATCCACAGGAATAAGACGGAAAAGCTTTACTGAAGGACATGAAGGAAGCCGGGAATGAGCAGAGCACATACCATGAGACAGGTCCAACCGGCTGCCTCCCCAAAACGCCTTCTCCCTTCCTTGCCCACAGACGGGGCCTGATTTAATCCCAGAAGCCTTCGAATAGGGAGGTGACATTCAGGGCCCATCCTGCCTTCCACGGGGCTGCAGAGGCTGGAAAGCAAAACCCTACGCTTCCAAGACTCATTTGCACCTGAAGGGCTCTATAGGATTGGGGCCATGTCGTCGGATGCATTCCTCTGTGATTTAGAAGGTGGTGGACGGAGAGCCCGACTTCTCACCGATTCTGCTGTTCTCTGGTAAGCACGGTCTACGGTCATCGGGATTTTCTGGAGAAGTCTACAACATCTTCTCATGGGAATCAGTACGGGGAGGGTGTTGTGATATGAAGAGGCAGGTAAATTCCTTTCCATTTAAAAGAGCTCAGGTGTTTCTGAGATTTGCAACTGGAGGCTGGCAGGTACATTATTTGGTGCAAGATTTGGCTGTAGGTAGTAAACCCTCCAGTATGAGATTCTGGGCTGGGCTGGCCTCACCTGGAAGGGTCAGAGGCAGTGGGGTCCAGATGGCATTTGAAATGGCATGCTGTAAATCCATGGCATGCAGTGGCGAAACAGGGACTTGCAGCATTACCTGTGGTCACCTAGAGTGAAGTACCCAGGGAAGGGGAGGCTGTGGACAACTGATCACCCACTGCAGCAGACAGGTCCTGGCTGGGGCGGGTAATTTCTGCAGTACTGGGAGGTTAGCAAGCCTACGGGCTGCTCTGTGCTTGAAACCTATAGTTACAGGTTTCAGGAAACTTCTCAGATCACCAAATGCATCCAGGGCCATACTGAGGTGCCTTTCTTTGTCCCATGCTACCAGGCTTCTCTCCAGTGACCAGTGACCTGCTGTATGGTCACCACACTCCACTTCATCCTCCTCCTGGACACAGCTCGACTGTTTCCAGCCCCTCTTCCAACTAAGTGAGGACATGTGCTGGAGTCCCAGCCATGGAACGTGGGTAGAAGCAAGGCCCCTTATTGTTAGCCCTGCCTGTAAACATTTCCCACAGAATCCTCCATGCTCTCTCTCCCCATCTACCTGCTGGATGAAGAGGACTGTGGGGCTTACAGGAGGAGGAGCCACAAGACAGAAGAGCCTGGGTCCCTGAATGACCAAGTGGAGCAGAGCCCCCTGCCAACTGACACTAGACTACAACATAAGCAAGAAGTCAACTCTCAACTCTCGTGGCGATCCACACTGACACCAGGCGGTGTTATGGTTCTTAAACTATCCTGACAAACACACTCAGTAAAGAATGATGCCAGCAATTTAAACAAAAATGAGTGATGGTGTTTCTCTTTTTAAACAAGATAGAAAAGAAATAAAATAGAAGATGGTACACAATCAAAGCCACCAAACAGATTAAAAATGTATACAACCCTGAGTCCTAGGGACACAAGGACCAGAGCATCCATCTGTTCATGCTTCTTGCTCTTCTTTGAGAGGAAAGGAACATGAGGACTGTAAGTAAAGGAGCCAGGGCTATTTATTACTCAGCATGCTAACATCTGCTCATGTCCTCTACATGGCTGAGAGATGAGACCCACGTGTCTCAGAAGAGCAGGTCCTTGGCCAATGAGAGTTATGGAAAGAAGAGAGTAGAAGCAGAGATAAAGGGGGAAGCTACCTTCCAGCCCCTCCTTCTGAGGACTCTCAAAGCATCAAAGGACACATGCAAGGAGCAAAAATAGAGGATTGCATCAGTTCCTGAGGCTGCTCCAGGGCCAGTGACACCACCAGGAACGAAGCTGGACAAATCAAGTGAGGTCCACATCACAGCTTTCTGTGGTTTTTGTTTGTTTGTTTGTTTGAGACGGAGTTTCGCTCTTGTTGCCCAGGCTGGAGAGCAGTGGCACGATCTCAGCTCACTGCAACCTCTGCCTCCCGGATTCAAGCGATTCTCCTGCCTCAGCCTCCCCAGTAGCTGGGGCTACAGGCATGTGCCATCACACCCGACTACTTTTTTTTTTGTATTTTTAGTAGAGACAGGGTTTCATCATGTTGCCCAGGCTGATCTCAAACTCCTGACCTCAGGTGATCCACCCGCCTTGGCCTCCCAAAGTGCCAGGATTACAGGTGTAAGCCACCGCGTCCAGCCTCTGTTGAATATTTTAAACGAAACAAAATCATGTGTCTGTGCATAGCTTTCCATCTTATTAAGAACGATGCTACTTTTTAGAATAGGAATTTCAACATTATCATGGAATTATTTTGATTTCTAAAAACAACAACTTCAAAACTTTATGTTTTAAAATTTCATAAGTAATATGTTTATTATAGAAAAAATTTTAAAAGATAAACAAAAAAAGAAAGAAAGAAGCTCAGCAGTAATACCGAGAGACAAGAACTGTGACTACTGCGATGTATTTCCTGAGGCTCCCTCCTGCAGCAAACAGATACAGACACGTAAGAGGGCATCAGTATGTACAGGTTAATAACCTCTTTTTTGCACTTAATAACAGGAAAATACCCTTCTGACTTTTTCACATGGCAATTTACAGGTTCCTGTGAACAACATTTTCTTGCACCATCATGTTTCTCAATTGTTGCGGAAGTAATTTACGTATTACAGTGGTATCCATAGGCCAACAACCCTTGTGAAACAATTTAGGAGTAGTCCCTGAAACTCCTGGTTGCTAAGTGTGGCCTCCAGCCCTGCTGCCCATCTGCACACCATCCCTTTCTCTTGTGCTTGCAAGAAAATGCAAGTAAGTACTAGGGACTGTTGTCACCAACCTAATTTTCAGACACTGGGGACCCTGCAGGCTGGTCTCACTCTCTTCTGAGCTCTCTGCCTTCGCCCGTGTGTGACCCTGAACTGTGGCAGATCTGGGGACCGCCCACCAAAGAGCCCTCCCACCCGCTTCCTGCTAATCCCAGACTCCGCCCCTCCTCACGTGCCCAGGACAGGTCGCACCCCTACAAGGCCCCAAGCTTGGGTCTGGACTGATCTGAGGGGCGTCTGCGGATGCCCCACTTGCCCCACAGTTGGTCTAGCCACAGGCGTTAGAGGCCCTCCTGACCCATGAGATATGAGGGGGAGTTCTGGGGGCTGGGGTCGGGGCTGCTGGACAAATATCCTCCTTGTTAAAAAAGAGACCCCATGCAAAGCCGCTCACTTTTCTGCTCTGAGCACCGCCGTGGGCTGACTCGCGCCCCCTCCTATTCACTTCCTGCCCACCCCACACCACCTACCCTTCACTCTCTAAGACGTGGCGTTCACACTGGCGGCTGCTGAGGTCTCTGGGTCAGAGTGTAAGCTCCTATTGGGGAAGAATTCCTCCCCTAGTCCATACCACACATAGACCCAGAGTGCTGATCCAAAGGAGACCAGTGCCAGGGCACATCAGTAGGAATCTGAGCCCCAAGGCTGCTGCCACCAGGGTCCAGGAGCCGGCTTCGGGCGCCTTTCTTTGTCCCCCTCCCCACCCCACCCTGCCCAGCTGTGGCTCCTTGGTCCATAGAAAGCGTAGGCCGCTAAACCAAAGCTGTCACTGCTGTAATATCAGGATTCAGAGATGTCCTGATTTTCTTTCTGCAGAAGGAGTCAGGAATGGTTGCAGCATTGTTTGGGTATTAATAATCTTCCCAAATGAAATACCTTTAGGCTACTGTATCATGCTGGGGACAGCCATCTGCTATAGTAGCTTTCTATTTTTTGGACATGACCCACTTCTTACACCAAAACTCATTATATAAAGTGTCACAAAACATACTTTCCTTTTATATAAGATGTACTCTGATATTTAGTATATATTTCTACATTCTTGTATGCCACTACACAAATTTCATGGCCCTCTAGTGAGCAGGAAAATTGCTGATGGACTGAATTCCCCTGCACTTCCTGACTGGCCTGTTAGAATAGCCCGCCCTCTCATTTTGTCCATGTACAGTTGTGCAGGTTGCGCACTGCACAGCTCCAGGATGTTATAGTACCCTGTTGTTTCGTAGTACCTAATGGGATGGGGTAGTTCTGTCAATAGTGTGGGGGCAGTGGGAAAGCTTCCCTTCTGCTCCCTGTGAAGGTTTGTTGAAATGACTGAAAAACAGATTAATAGGGGAAAAAAGCAGACAAACATTAATGTGTGTTAGCATGGGAGCCATATGAAATATGAGACTCCAACAAGGGCAAGATGGTTGAGATTTAAATATCCTTTTCATGGAGGAGAAGGAAGTGGGGGGCCATGGGCCATTTTAGAGGGATAGTCAGTGATTCTTAGGAGAAATGAATGGACCCAGGAGGCAGATATTATCTTGTCAATGATTCTCTTAGGAAACTGAATAGGACCAACAAGTTACGGGAAGGTGAGGGGTAGACCTGCACCGTGAACAAAGATTTTCTTCTCATGTGACAAAGCCTCCCAGGTCATCACTTTGAGCTGCCCTCAGAAGAACAGACGAAAAGTCTGTCTGGGGGTGGTGGCGACCTTTAGGCTTTTCTCTCCTCTGGTGGCTAAATCTTTCCTGGTTATTTGATCAAATTCCTCGGGAAGAGATCTTGACAATTGTATTTCTTTTGGAAAGAAGTTTCCTAAGTCGGATAAGGAAATTCCAGGGAGAGTCTCTCTGCACTTGGGGGCTGGAGGAGGAAACAAGGTAGAAAGTTCAGGATTCTGAGAAGACTTCAAAGGGTTTCCAACGTCCTTTAATTCAAGTGCTCAGCTTGCCAAAGCACCGTGCGTTGGGGTCTCGTTCTCCTCATCCTAGCGCTAGCAAGTGGGATTGGAATTTGTCTAAATTAACTTATCAGCAAATTAAATTAATACTAATTTGTCGAAATTAAGTGAGTCACTAAAGCTTTCTGGGCCTCATCTGCATTTCTAAAATGAAGTTAATTACAGCGGCCCTGTTTACTTCCCAGAGTTGTTTTTTAAAACTTCAGTTAAAGAAGCATGAGGCGTTGGTACAAACCCGATATTGGCCTTGTCCTCACTGCTGCTGTTGGTGCTTTCTGATTGAACTTTCCAAGTTTCGTAGAGAGTGAGGCCTTGCTCTCACACTCAGCCAAGGCAGAGGATGCCCCTGAGCTCTGCTTCATCATTTACGATACCCTCGGTGAACACACATTTCCTGGGTCCCTGTGGGTAACACACATCTTGTGCTGGTGATCCTGAATCCAGTGACTGGAGTTCGGAGGCTCAAAATCTAAAAGCAAATGTGAGCCCCTCGACTCCAGCTCCCTGACCCTGGGTGGCCCCCGACCCTGGGTGCCGCCCTGAGAGCAGCAGTGCGTGCGTACCCTCATTCAGGAGGCCGGCCTTTCGTCACTGGGAAAGGGGGCGGGTAAGCAAATGTGAAGTAAATGCCTCCAAATTGTCTTCTGCTATGTTGCTCTGTTTTAGGAAAAAGTGCCATTAATCCAATCCGTTTAATAAACAAATAAATAATAGGGAAATAACCGCAGTGCTGAGATGCTGGCTGCATTTTGCTGAACAGACGAGGCTTTGTGCCAGTGCTGAGGAGCTATCAAGTGAAGACATCCCACCTACTGTGGCAGCGGGGGTGGTCTCCCACCTGTCACCAACAGCCTGGGGCCCGAGGAGGCAGCTCTCTGAACTCGACTTTAGTGAGCGCTCCCCTGCAGAGCCTCGCCGTTCCCGCTGTTCTGAAGACAGAGACCTCTGCGAGCGGAGCGCGCGCTCCCTGCGTATCACGAACATCGAGCAAGACGGGGCACGTGAATTTCGTTTCTCAAGGAGAACAGCACTAAAATCCTTGACTAGGGAGAATGTCTCCAATGGAGCAAGGCAATCAGTCCCCTGAGATCTGTGTACATCGTGTGTTACTAAACAGCTTCCGTCCTCTGTACTTTTACAGGCTGTCCCATAAAGTTGGTAACATTGAAGGCTTCTGAGCTAGCTTGAGAATGATGTTGATTAGAATAATATGCATTACTTTCTAATCATTCCCTGCACCATACCACCCACAGCTTCCTCCCTTCTAGCCTGCTTGGAGGGTCAGCCTCAGATGATGGGAAGGGAGGCCAACCGGGCTTGGCTTTGAGGCTCCCCAGAGCACCCCCAGTCTGCTGAGTGTCGGGCGACCGTCCAGTGGGTCTTGCTCTGTCTAACTCAAGGGAAGCTGGGGCACCGTTCCTCGAGGGTCTTGCTGCCTAGCTGGCCAGAAGTAGAGTGTGGATGGAGCCACACGCCCTGAGGTCCTTCCCAGGAAGGAAAGTCTTCCAGCCTCACACGGGCCTCTGTAACCGTCACTCAAAGGCAGGTAGGCAGCCCTGGTGCTCAGAAACCACGGCAGCCCTACGGAGGGAACGCTTTGCTTGACGGGACCTTTCAGTACTGTCTTTGTTGGGATTCTCCCAGGGCTGTTTATCGGGAAGGTTCTGGAAACACTGGAGTGGAGGGGAAGTTCTGCTGGAAGGCAGCCAATGAATGCTGCGTTTGCAAGCCGGCTGCCGTGGCGGGGGCAGGGTTGGGGGAGAGAATTCTGCCGGGAAAATCCTAGAAGCCGGTGTGGAACGTGCAGTGGGATGCTCGCAACCCCTGCCCTAGGGCCTGAGAGCTGACTCCCTCCCTGCCAGGCTGAGTACTGTCAGGCAGGGAAGGCAGAGCTGGGTAGGGGAGTCAGGGGAGCCAGAGGGAGAGCAAGTCCTGCTTGGTCCTGCCAGCTGCTCTCTGGCCCTAGGGGTCTGGGAGTCACCAGGCTCCAGGGAGTGACCCCCCAACCATGGTCAGGGCACCCCTTGCCCATGGGCGGGCATAGGGAGCCAAGTGAGGAAGGTCAGAACAGGGGTGAGGCTGGGGGCGCGATTCCTGCAGCCCTGGACGTGGGCGTGGAAATCCTCTTCGTGGAGACCTCTGCTTGCTCCTCGGGGCTCACCTGAGCTTCCTGACCGATGCTGGGGCCTCACTGCTGGGCCTCACGTGGAAAGAGCCACTGCACACCCCTGGGGCTGGGGGGTTTCTGTCTGAGCTGCAATGGGGCTAGTAGCAAAGTACACAGAGTAGAAAAAAAGCGGGATCCCCACATATCCCGGGGCTCCTGCGGCGCAGCCAGACCCAAAGACCCGCCCGCTGCTGGGAGGACACGCAGACCCTCATGGGCCCCTGGCCCTCATCTGTGTCTGTCCAAGCCCCACATCCACACCGGGGACTGAGCCAGTGTGGGCAGAGGCCTGCCTGCAGCCACAGCCCTCTGACTTGCCGCTCTCTGGGGGCCTCCTTTGACTCTTCTTCTAAGCAAGGGATGTCTGACCTGAGAGAAGCTGGTTTGCACATCTCCTCTGTCCACACTGCCCTCCCCAGAGCCACTCCAGCCTGAGGCTAGACGGAGAGAATAGCCCGGTATGGACACAGGCCACTTGGCACCCATAGGGTCTGCACAGTGCCCGAGAGGCCACTCACTCGCTTTGCTTCTTCCCCTGGCTCCCCTTAGGAACTCGGGTTCTCGGGGGAACCCGCCTCATCCCTCTCACAGAGGAACAGCCTCTCCAAGGACCCTGTGGCATCAGCACCCTCAGCTCTGAGGACACGGCCTGTGTTTCATTCCATCCTGACTGAAGTCCAGAAAGGAGGAAAATGCAGGCAGGGTGTCCGGCCACCCTGTGGCCAGCCGGACCGGGCTGGGAACACCTCTGGCTTCGAGGCTCCTCCAGGCAGGATGACGGAGGCCCGAGACCCTCTCGTTTGGCAGCTGTGTACCTTCTTTTGTTCTTCACTGAAGGCCAAGCTGAGCACGGGCTCTGTGAGGTGCTGTGTGGAAGGAAGAGAGTGGCCCCCGCAGCAACACCAGCCTGGCCCCCATCCCAGTCCAAGCAGGGCAAGGGCAGAGCTGACTTCACACTGCCAGATCCCCTGCTTTCGAGTCTGGCCAAGTAGCCTGCTGGCAGAAGAAAACAATGCCACAGGAATGTCAATCACAGCAAGGAAGGGTTTTCTAAGTGGGAAGGATGAGAGACCTTCTAGAAGTTTCCTGGGGAAGATGGTGCAGCTCTTTGAAGCATGGGAGTGGTGGGACGTGATGGGGTCACTGCGTTGTGAGTTAGCCAGAGGCAGGAACTGCTGAGCCACACCCCCACCGCCAGGCCACGCCGTTCCCCAACACGAGGGCTTTAAAGACGAGTTCTCCAGCACGAGGAACCCACACGCACGCCTACAGGGTGCGCCATGTTTGCAGAGAGAAGTCTCTGTGTAATGCTGGCCTGGGCTACTTCTGACTGAGCAGGAGCCCCAGGCAGAAAGATCACCTGAGATCAGCACCAGCTCCTTGTAGCTGCGACTCTGAGATTGCCCTGGGCACACTGGTGAATGTAGCAGCCGAGCTGCTTTCAAATTGCTTTGCAGACTGAGTGTTCCTGACAAAATCAGAGAAGTCATTTCAACTTGATCGCCTTGAAGTGGAACATCCTTGAAGACAACAGAAAGCAGGGGAGGGTGTGGCCCATTTTCTCCAGGCAAATTTAATTCCATTCTGGGATTAGACACACTGGAAAGGCTTAGGACTCCCAAACGTGGACTCCTGGGTCACATCACTCAAGGATGAGGTGTGAATTCGAGGAGGGTGGAAGGTACAATTTGGTGCCATCCCAATCCCCGCATGGCCCTCCATCCACTGTGGGAGCTGTGGCCACTCAGCCTGATTCCCCCTGTTCTCATCAGTAATGCAGAGACGCTATTCTTTCTGCAGGGTCAGTGTTAGGACTAGAAAATCACTTAAAGCCTGTCGCCCAGCAGCTATCAATAGAGAAGGGCTACCCGGCTCCTCCCCTTCCAGCCCCTTCCTCAGGGCTCTGCAGTCATTTCCTTGGCTTTCCTTTGTCAGCCCGGTAGAGAAAGACTTCCTTTCTGCTGGTCCAGGAGCACTAATGATGGGTCTAATAGCCCAGATCGAAGTTATTGAAGTATTGAGACTCAACTTATCTTCAAAGCCGTGCTAGCTGGCACACACCCCCACACCTACACATATGGACACAATGCACACACAGACAGGGACTCACATCTTCCCTGGCCCTGCTTGACAGTGGGAATCAGCTCCGGGCCGGGTGTCAGGGACCAGTACTGTTTTGGGTTTTGTGGAGGCACATGTCCTGCATTCAGGTGACCACAAAGGACCTTGAGATTCCTGGGTGCAGGCGTCAGACCTGCAGCAGAGCAGCCAGTGGGCCTGCACGGGGTCCCTCCGGTGGACTTGCCAGACATGCCTCTTGAAGGATTCATCCTTGAGTGTGCCTTTGGGGAGGCAACACACCCAACAGGGACCCCTGAGAGCCCAGCACTCTCCTGTTGGAGGGACTGACCTGTGGATGGAAATTCCTCCCTCGTTCATAACTGAGGCGCATTAGAAGCCTGAGGCACTTTCGGTAAGGGCTGCCTGTCACAGCCCCACAGTTCAACCACGGCGCCCGTCGGTGACTCTTCTTTCCTGCCCTGTCCTCTTTGGATGGGCGCACAGCTCCAGGAAGACATGGACCCCACACAGACAGCCTAGCTTGCATTATTTAAGGCAGGTGCAGTGCACCAGGACAAAAGAAAGCTGTAAGAAATCCAGACCCACTTCTGTTTAGCTTTGAGTGAGTTGGGATATATTGGGGAACACCTTTCTGTTAATATTTCTCCTAGAATGATGCTGAAATTTGCTTATGTGCTCTGGGCATCTAGTACCTGAGGGCTCAGAGGGGAAGGTGTCCCCTAATGGGTCCCTTCTGGTTTCTTAGATTCCATCCTTCTAGCACCCCACTCACCACCTCTGATCCTCAGGGGGAGCCCCTCTCTAGGTTGTGCAAGAACATTTCTTCTTTCTCCATAGCCAAGTGTCCGGTCTGTTACAGAAAGTGGGTCTTACAACCTGCACCCCCAACTAGAAATCTGCAGCTCTTGGAAGGGGAGGGAGTGTGGTACCCAGGAGGGGGCCGTTCTGCTTTGAGCATCTCTAGGCCACCCCTTTGGCCTCTTCTGGGCCCCCTGCTGGCCTCACCAAGAACCATGGACGCACTATTTTTATTCTGATGAAGAACAGTGCCGAAACGTCTTTCGACTTGACGAGACACAAAATTTAGGTGCTGAGAGAGATACTTCAATTTCAAGCTTAAAGATTACTTTGGGTCCCCCAGGACTCAGAAGCAATTTAGAGCTGATACCCTGAACAAGAGAAAGGTTAGAAGATTAAGACCAACTGCTGTTTGGATAAATGGTTGGTAATTGCCCATATCCGCAATTATACACTGGCACATAATATCTTTTCCGCTACCTTTCTCCTCTCCTGCGTCCCATCAGGATTGATTCGGAAGGAGCCCACCTTGGCCTTCTTCTGCCGAGCCTTGGTGATGTCGTGCTCTACCTCGTCCATCAGGGCCCTGCACGCTAAACAAGACACAAAACAGCTGTGATCAGAGGAGGAAGAGAGCCAAAGCCAGGCCTGTGCAGGTGGCCTCTCTGGGAGGGGCAGAGTGACTTCCTCTGTGCCATCCTCCAGCTAGAACAGGGACAGTGCCGATGTGCCCAGGACCTGGGGACGACTCTTGTCCTCTGCAGAGTTTTCAAACATGGCAAGACAGACTTTTTTTTATGTTCCCTTTTGTATTTTGTGTTTTCAAAACCATATACAATCTACTTTTACATTTAAAATGTGCTTTTTTGTTTTTGAGACAGGGTCTCACTCTGTTGCCCAGGCTGGAGTGCAGTGGCACTATCTCAGCTCACTGCAGCCTCAACCTCCCACACTCAAGCCATCCTCCCATTTCCACCTCTGAGTAGCTTGGACTACAGGCACACATTGCCACACCCAGCTCATTTTTTTTTTTTTTTTTAGAGACAGGCTCTCACTATGTTGCCTAGGTAGGTCTTGAACTCAAGACATCCTGCTACCTCAGCCTCCTAAAGTTCTGGGATTACAAGTATGAGCCACCATGTCCAGCCTTAAAATGTGCTTTCCTATTTATTTATTTATTTATTGAGACAGAGTCTCGCTCTGTCACCCAGGCTGGAGTACAGTGGCACAATCTTGGCTCACTGCAACCTCTGCCTCTCAGGTTCAAGCAATTCTCCTGCCTCAGCTTCCCGAGTAGCTGGGACTACAGGTCCTTTCCTTAAATACAGCAGACGCTCATCCACTGAGTCCATGGGAGCTGGAAGCCCCTCTGGGTTGCAATAATTACACCCAAGTAGCTTCTGCACTGTGGGAAAAGTTGGTCGAAACTAGGCCCTTCTCCAAAAGATACATTTTTGCTGGATTTGAAGTCAAAGCGGACTCTCTGAAATTTATTTTTATGGGAAATGCAGCTGGTTTTGTCCCCTAAGATCCCTTCTCCCCAGGCCATGGCTGCCCAATGGGGACAGCTGAGCTGTGCCCTTGGGTCTGAACTCTCACAAATAGAAGATAAATGAAGTGATGCATCCAACATCAGCCTCATTTGCTGAACCGAAAACGGATTCTGGCTTTCCTGTCTGTGGATGGAAGTCAGCATGTCAGAGCCAGCCCAAAGGGATGTGGGAGAAAAGAGACAGCGATGTCAGTGTCCTGACGGCCACGAGCAGAGGCTGCCCGCCCGTGTGGACCGCTCCCCTGGCTGTGAAATGAGACCCAAAGCTTCCATCTGAGTCACTCTCCCTCTGTCTGTGTTTTGGTCCCTGTTAGAACAGCATAGCCTTTCTCTGCCCAGGACATGACTTGGGCACAGTTGATATCGCGTTTAGTGCTCCCTTCTCATCCTGTGTCCGAATGCTGGCACTGAGGGCGGGCTGTGTGGACGAGGTCAAAGGCCAGTTGTGAGCGTGAAGCTGGAACACCAGCATGCTCACTGCCTTTAGTTGCTGGGTATTGCATTCCACGTGTCATGCCCTGGTACACTCCAGGACCTTGTGGTGGTGATTCCAGCACTATCCCCATTTCACGGACATGGCTTGGAGAGATGGAAGGACTTTCCCAGGTGTCTCCCCTACCCAATGTGCTACAGAAATCAGCAGAGCCACTGTTTGAGGACACAGATGGCACTCAGTCCTCGGAGGCCCACAGCCTGCGTTCTCTCCCGACCCTGCTCTTAGGGGTCAGTGACCTTCAATCGATGTGAGAGATCATTGATCACTATGATTACCTGTTATTGAGCAGTACATCTAACGAGTGTCACTGGACTCCTCTGGGGCCTGGAGGTCTCTGACAGAGTAGCCTGTCTCTCTGAGGCTTCTAGGAGGAGAAGGAAGTTTTCATGGCAGAGGCATGAAAACTTGTGTCTCGGGTGTCCCCATTAGCACTTACTGTTTGTACTTGACACAGTGCTCAGGGGCTCAAAGCTACTGACCACAGCCAAGCCCCTCTTCTCTAAGAGCAGGACTTACAGCTCCAAGAATAAACACTTCCTTTCTGGCTCCCTTGCAGCTAGGCCAGGGCCTGTAACTTGGTTCTACAACCATGTATTCTGGAATCTTCCTGAAGAGCCAGTGCTCACCCTATGCACTCTCTGACCCACTAAAGGTTGGATCTCAGCTCAGGCCCCAGAACCAGGGTGCCCTGGGAGATGTCAGGGTGAGGAACTCAAAGGCGGGTCCTGGGGCCTGCAAGGGGAGACCTCTGTGCTAACTAGGACAGCACCCTCCACCCTTACGAGAGGGAGACGAGTGTCCAGGTTGTCTAAGCCACTGCTATTTTGAGTTCACTACAGTCACACAGACGAGCATCACCTTCCACCTCTGGGATGGAATAAGAAAGGATCCTCCGTGGCCAGTGCTCCCCAGTGGGGGATCTTGGCCAGGCAGGGCCAAGGCTGCCAGGGGAGTGTGGGCCCAGAATCCTGGGCCCACAGGTGGTGGACAGCCCAGTAGGCTCAGATGAGGAGTCCTCTAGGAAGAGTCGGCGGTGACCATGTTACTGCTGAGAATGGGGCCGCCTGGGACCCCTGAGGACAGCAGGAGCACAGCTTTCAGACGAGAGTAGGAGGAGAAGGGATGGGATTGTCTGATGTCCTTTACCCTGGCTCCTGGGAGAGGGAAGATGGTGGGAAATGGTGTCTTGGAAGTAGAGGCCAAAGCAGTCAGCACAAAGGAGAGGTGGCCCCTGGCCTCCAGGCCAACTTCAGAGGAGCCATGCAGAGCCCAAGAGGGTGGCCGCCAGCCAGGTGTGAAGGTTCCCTGAGAACCAGGGTGGGCCCAGCCCAGCATTTCCAGGGGCCCAGGTGGCCTCTGCCCTGAGAGCCTCCTCCAGCCCTTCCTGGTGGACCCAGGAGCTGGAGATGGTGCATCCTCACTGCCTGGCTGGCAGAGGATAGTGCTGGCCAACAAAGAATGTGGCCTTGCCATCAAGTGCCCAGCGTCAAACCCTGCTGGGCTGTGGGTGAGCATCACCCGACTTTACCCAGAGTCTCTCCCATTGTAGGGAGGGGGTTGCACAAGTCTGTAGGCCACTCCACGCCTGCTGTCGCCTTCCTGGCCCCACACGCGGCCACTCCACGCCTGCGTCCCCTTCCTGACCCCACTGGCTGCTTGGAATCCCTGACTTGGGCCCAGTGACAAGCTGGGGACCCCGTCTCTCCTCAGCATCTCTCTGCTTTCTGTGCCTGCAGACCTGTGCCCAGGCTCCTGCCCAGCTGCCCCAGCCTGAGCCCGGATGCTGCCTGTGCTGTGATCACTGTGGGTGTCCTTGGCTGCCTGGAGCCCCTAAGGCTGGACTTGCCGGCAGAAGTGGAAAGGGGCCGGCGAGTGGGCTCAGCTCACAGGGCTCTCTGGGTCCATATTTTAATGTTCTGCTGCCTTCATTTCAGACCCACATTTCACAAGCACCAAGACAGGCCATGTAAAGGCAGAGCCCCTTGGAGTGCACACCTGTCATGCAGCATCCCCTAATGCCCTGAGCATGGGGGTGGCAGTGGCAGGACCAGGGCACGCTCCCCCACCCAGGCCACGCAGGGCTTCTTGGGGTCAGGGTGGCCCCATCAGCAAGGGAAGGTGCCGGGCTTCCAACAGGACAGGAGGGCCCCCAGGCCTGCCATCCCTGACCTCCCCTCGGAGGGGCCGCTCCACGAGAAAAGATCATTTTAAATTTCCGCCCCAGGTCACAGAACAAGTTAACAGAGTCACATCAGCGACCTGGGCTCCAGATTTCCAGTCCGGCATTAATTTAAATGTTAATCTGAAACCTTCACTTAAATCACAGGAGTTTAGAGTTTATTAGAGCAGGCGGCGGGAGTGGGGCCTCATGGGGGGATTGGCAGGTCACGTTGCCTGCCAGAGGGCAAGCCCCCTCCCGCTGGGCCCACCAGCCCCTGCCATTCTGGCTGCCTCCTTCCTTCTCCCTCCCTTTCTCTCTTGGAGGAAGATTTGGAAATGGGAAAGAGATGGAGGTAGATGTCACAACAGATTCAGATGAGCCCCCGGTGGCTCAGGAACCAGAGCCATCTCAAGGGGCTTGCAAGAGCAGGTGGTGTGTGCGCTGCTTCCCAACTCCACAGTTAGTGACACCACACAGGTAGCCCGGATCAACAGGGGTGGGAGCATTTACACAACAGGAATAGGCAGATGCTACAAATCAGGGTGCCGCCACCACAACACTCCTGCCCACACGCTGCACATGCCCACAGGGGCTGCATGTCCCTAGAGGTGAAGGGATCAATGAATGTCCAAGCATTTGCCATTTTCAAGGTTATGAGCAAGGTGCCAGGAAGCCACCGAGGTCTGAGTCCCAGCTCGTGCCCCCCAGGGAGCTCATGTGTGATGGATGCCATGCCTCCACTCCTCCAGGGTGTCTGGGCCACTCTCCCCACCAGCCGGAGTGGCTATGGGAACCAAGCCATCAAGAGCTGTGGGCAATGTGGATTTTCCTCCAGTGGCCTTTAGGCCACAAGCAGAGGTGATGTCAGAACCACGCGGGGAGTTGCTAGAAGTACAGACCCGGGGTTCCAGCCTTGGAGACTCTGAGTCGGGGTCTGGGTTAGGCCTTAGATCTGCAAACGTCTTTGACATGCAAGAGGTCAGTGTGCTCTGTAATGGGGGCCCTCCCTGTCCCGAGGTGCACCAGCTGGCAGCAGCTCTCCTGCACCCTGAGCCTCTCTGGAGCGGGTGCTGCTGGCCGGCAAAGAGGGGCGCAGGGGTCACTTTCTCTGGTACCTCAGAGAACATGGCTGATCTCCAGAACAAGCAACTTTCTAGCAGTTTCTATGAGCAAGGCAGGAGCCCCGGTACTATGATGGTGGTGATTAAAGTGCTCGCGCAATTCCTTCCGCCCACATTGCATCTCCTGCATGGCTGTGCCCACACTCCTTTGAGGGAAGACGAAGCCCCGACTCCCACAGTTGCAGGACGCCAGCAAGGCAAACGTGCCGGAGGGGTGGCTCTCCCCCAGCTCCTGCTCCCCAAAGTAGAAATGGCTGATGCCACAGTCTTTCTTCAAGCCTGGTCTCTAGACATCCAAAAGCGTGGCGGGCCCCGCTCTGTGCTACGAGGAAGCCATGAGAAGAGGCTGAAACCCAATGACGAGCTGCGCCCATGCAGAGGCCGGGGTGAGCTGGATGCAGCTGTGCACGGCCTCCTGGGCGTCTCAGGCCTGACTAACTCAGGAGCATCTCCCACCGCCCACAGGATATCAGGGCCCACGATGGACTCGCAGCATCCACCAGGCCCGCCGTGGTGCCCGTGGCTCAGGCAGGTGCAGGAAGGAGCGGGGCTTTGGAATCCTATCTCAGCTTCACCACACCCAAAAGTAGCTACCCTTCCCTCCTTCCTTCTTTCCTTCCTTCCTTCCTTCCTTCCTTCCTTCCTTCCTTCCTTCCCTCCCTCCCTCTTTCCTTCCTTCCTTCCTTCCTTCCTACCTTCCTCCTCTCCTTACTTGCCCTGTTGGCTGCTTCTGTCCCCCAAAAAGATATGCTGACATCTCAACCTCCAGTACCTGTGGATGTGGCCTTATTTGGAAATAGGGTCTTTGCAGATGGGATTGATTCAGATGAAGTCATATTGGAGTAGGGAGGGCCTTAATCCAAGGATGGGGCCTTCTAGAAGGGGAGAGATGCAGGGAGGTGACCTCACAACGCAGGAGAAGGCCACGTGATGACAGAGGCAGGGACCGCGTTGGTGTCTACAAGCCAAGGAAGGTCCAGGACCACCAGTAACACTAGAGCTGGAAGAGTCAGGCACAGATCCACCCCTCCAGATTTCAGAGGGGATGCAGCCCTGCCCATGCCTTGATGATAGACTTTGGGCCCCCAGAACAGGGAGGCTCCACTTCTGCTATTGAAGCCAATAACAATGGGGGTTGTGTGTGGGGATTACACAGCAGGCTCAGGACACTCACACACTCTCTGAACCTTGTGCTGCTCCGGGCCACAGGTGTGGGAGGCGCAGCAGTGAGGGAGGCCGCAGCCCCATCCTCGAGGGTCCCAACCCAGTCGCAAAGACCCCATGAACAAGCTCGGCGAGCTGAGTACTGCTGCAGAGAAAGAGAAAGTTACAGGAATGCACAGTCACTCGGGTCCTGGGGAAGGCCTCCAAGGACAAGCAGGAATTGCCAGGAAGAAAACCAGAGAGCACAGCTCCTGGGGCAAAGAGTGTGCACGCCCGGGAGGGCCCAGCCGTAGCACTGGGTGTCTGAGCCACGGGAATGCATTCTTTATGCTCCATCTTCCTCACTGCTTCTTATTCATTTTTCTATCATAAGGATTTTCCCAACATGAGTGTGGTTGTTGCCATTTTAAAAACTGTTACGTAACATCCAATCGAGCAGATGCACCATCATTTCCTAAACTTTTCTATTTGTGCATGTTAGGTTGTTTCAAAGGCTTACAAGATGGATTATTTAGGCTTGTAAACCATCCTCATTTGAAACATAGCTGTCTTTTCAGGTTAACTTAGAGCATGGTTGCATTTCATTTGGTCATTTCAACAAACTTTAAACACTTCTCTTCTGAGTACTGTGTCCCACGGTGCTGGAGATGTAACGATGAGTGGGAGGAGCCACCATCACTCATGGAGTTTGCAGATGAAAGAGTAGCATCTACAAGTTCCAGAAAGGAGAAATGCAATGTGCTAAGCAAACCTACATGGATAGGGTGGCAGGTTAGAAAAGAAGACCGAAAGAAGACTGCAGCGTTTTGCCATCTTCCAAGAAGAGGTGGTGTCCATTGCCCCACCCAAGTCTGGGCTGGACCTGAGACCTGCTTTGGCCAGTACCTGTGGCAGAAGTGACATGCCAGCCTCCGGAGGCATCACCAGCCCACAAACCTCCCAGTCTATTCTCAGCCTGGGAGAAACAGTCAGCTGATATCTTCAGCCTCTGGCTTGGGGTGAGTTACTCAGCACAAGTGAGCTGGACCTTGTCAAAGAACACAGGAGGCTTCCCTAACAGAATGACAAGTAAGACCTGAAAGATGGTCAGGCATTTACCAGGTGAAGAGCAGATGAAGCTGTATTTGCAGAAACACCCTAGTGGAAAAGTGAAAGGTGAGTCTGATGCACAAGAAAAAACAGCAGCCCATGGTGGCTCACTCCTGTAATCCCAGAACTTTGGGTGGCCGAGGTGGGCAGATCACTTGAGGTCAGGAGTTTCAGACAAGCCTGGCCAACAAGGTGAAACCCTGTTTCTAGTAAAAATACAAAACTTAGCCGGGCGTGGTGGTGGGCGCCTGTAATCCCAACTACTCAGGAGGCTAAAAGGCAGGAGATCTGCTTGAACCCGGGAGGTGGAAGTTGCAGTGAGTCAAAATCATGCCACTGCACTCCAACCAGGGTGACAGAGCAAGACTCCATCTCAAAACAAAAACAAACAAACAAACAAGAAACCAGTAGCTCAGATACCCGGGGAGAAAAGAGAGGGAGAAGTGTGTTCTGTGCTAAGGTTACAGAGGTTGGGGGCCAGGCAGAGCCCTGCAGATACAGGTAGGGAATTGTGTATCTATTCTCAGCCAAGTGGAACTACTGCAGTATTTTGAGTAAGGTGAGATTTGATGAGATTGAATTTTTGGTTTTTTCTTTCTGTCTTTTTTGTTTGTTTGTTTGTTTGTTTGTTTGTTTGTTTTTTGTTTTTGAGAGGGTCTTGCTCTGTCTCCCAGGCTGGAGTGCAGTGGTGTGATGTCAGCTTACTGCAGCTTCGACTTCCTGGGATCAAGTGATCCTCCCACCTGAGCCTCCCAAGTACCTGGGACTCCCAGCATGCCTATCTAATGTTTGCGTTTTTTGTAGAGACAGGGTTTTGCCATATTGCCCAGGCTGGTCTCAACTCCTAGGCTCAAGCAATCTGCCCACCTTGGCCTCCCAAAGTGCTCGAATTATAGGCATAAGCCACCTCACCCAGCCCCAAGATGTGCATTTTTCAAAGACCATTTAGGCTGCAAGCCAGGACAGCAGACAGGAGAGGACAAGGACGCATGCTGGTAAGGCAGTTATTGAGCAACTGCAATGATCCAGGCAAGAGATTACTGCACGGTGGAGGAGATGCAGAGATGTGGATGAATTCAAAGCTTTTGGGGAGGTAAAAGCAATAAGACTAGTGATGGGTTGGATGTGAAGGTTTGGGCGGACACTGCTGGTTGCTTCCTAACCAACATCCCCCTCCCACTCTCTTCTCAATTAATAAAGTACCCTCCCTATCCAGTGATTGTCATCCGTATGTGTCAAAGAAACAGGTTCATTCCAAGTTCAATTCAACCACAGCAATTCCATGCATCTTGCCAGCTGCTGGTTTGGGATGGGTGTGTGTCATCATTGCGGAGACGGGTGGGAGAAGGGGTGGTTGGCAGGCTTCTAGACAGGCATCATTCTTCTCTTTTACAAAGTGGAGACATGTAGGAACATCCTAACACCTCGTTCCTGCCTCTGGATGACATCATCTGCAAGTGATCGCTGGAAATATGGCAGCCATTCTGGCACCATGAGGGAGTTGGCCTGAGGTTCACAGCAACAGGCTGAGTTGGGCAGGGTAGACATGTGGATGACACTTGAGCTCTGGTGACACTGCTGAGCCTCCATGGGCTGCTTGACCTCCTGGCTTCATACATGTGCTTTTGTCTGTTTTCTCCTAATTGTCTAAGCCATTTTGAGTTAGGGACTATGTTCCTCACTCCCTAAGCCTATGTGAGCTTCAGCATGGTATTGGCCTGCTCAGGTCACCATAACAAAGTACCAGAGCTGGGGGTTTAAACCACAGAGACTTACTACTCACCGTTCTGCTGCTCGAAGTCCAAGATCAAGGTGTCAGGAGGGTTGGTTCCTTCTGAGGTCCCTCCTTGACTTGCAGACGGCCGTCTTTTCCCTGTGTCCTCGCATGGCCATCCCTCTGTGTGTGTCTGTGTCCTAATCTTCTCTTCTTATAAGGACACCAGTCATAAGTTTACTATGGGCCTTGTCTAAAGGGTCCAGCCCAAAATCTCATGTTACCTTAATGGCCTCCTTAAAGGTCACTGGGCCCATCTCCACATACAGCCACATTAGGGGTTAGGGCTTCCACATGAATTTTGGGGGACACGATTAAGCCATAACCAGCAATACCGGGAAATCTCATGTCCACATGGCAAGACGTCCACAGGTTGGCCGGTCAGCATTGGTGGCCTCAGCCCACCAGGGACCTCCTGAGTCTGGCTGCACCTCTCTGCAACGTTCTTGGTTTTCCCACAGGGATGCCAGATGGTGTCCGCAGTTCTAAGCTTCAAACCCTCAGAGCCCTACATCTGGAGGTGTGGAGGATCACTCCTCACCTGTCAACTTCCATTTGTAAGGAGAACGTTGCCAGACACCCCCCCGCAAGCCCCTTCCCGCTCCCATTGGCCGAAGCTGTCCCGCAGCCTGGCGCAGCCCCGGCTCTGGCGTGGAGACGCAATGATGGTGTTTGGCTGAGGCCAATGGAGCTGCACTCTCGGGGGCTGGGAAGGGCCAACCAGTCCTCTGCAGCTCTTGGCAAAGCTGAACAAAATCAGGGTTTCTCTCAGCAAAACTACTCCTGGCCCAGAGACCCCAGGACATGCCACGATGCTCAGAGCGCCGGGCAGCGATTCAGGGCGGCAGCCGGCGGGAGGGTGCTGGGCAGGGGCGCGCGGCCAGCTGGCGCGGAGGCAGATCGAGCCCCGAGGCTCCTCAGGCCGCGCGCCCCAACACAATCTCCACGGCAACCCGTCTGCAGGAGGGACTCCCCATTGAGTTTTAACCCAAATTATATTTTTCAGGTCTAAAATCAGAGCCACTGTGGAAGGAAGTGCTCATGGTAACAGTCTGGAGATGCTCTGCGTGTGAGGACCGGCGGGGAAGCCAGCGCCGGGAAACAGGATTTTAAATGGAGCTGCAAGCCCCGGCCGCTCAGGGCCCAAACTGCAGTGCGCTGCTGTGTTCCTTTAGAAAAAAGAGGCAACGTAGGAGGTTGTGGTGTTGCTGTTTGTTTTCAGGGAATATTGTAGTTTCAGTGTAATTCTATTTACCTCCGGTCTTACTCAGTTACCTCTGACATGCAGGAGAATGGCCTTTAATCATGTGACCAGCAAACGCTGTTTCCTCTGGGGGAAATGCGGACAAATCCACAGTGGAGAGATTTTTGATCCTAACAGAAAAGGGTTTTTGGTTAGCCTCCAGGCAACCAGAAATCCAATCCACGTCTTA
This sequence comes from Mandrillus leucophaeus, assembly GCF_000951045.1. NCBI lineage: Eukaryota > Metazoa > Chordata > Mammalia > Primates > Cercopithecidae > Mandrillus > Mandrillus leucophaeus. Next base: position 2,409,873 of record NW_012101299.1, read on the forward strand.
TTTATTTATTTATTTATTTATTTATTTATTTATTCATTCATTGAGACAGAGTCTTGTTCTGTCAACCGGAAATCCAATCCACATCTTATTGATTGATTGATTGATTGATTGAGACAGAGTCTTGCTCTGTCTCCCAGGCTGGAGTGCAGTGGTGCAATCTCAGCTCACTGCAACCTCTGCCTCCTGGGTTCAAGCAATTCTCCTGCCTCAGCCTCCCGAGTAGCTGGGACTACAGGCACATGCCACCACACACAGCTAATTTGTGTGCATGTGTGTATTTTTAGTAGAGATGGGGTTTCACCATGTTGGTCAGGCTGGTCTCGAACTCCTGACCTCAGGTGATCCACCCACTTCGGCCTCCCAAAGTGCTGGGATTACAGGCGTGAGCCATCGCACCTGGCCGAATGCACGTTGTTTAAATCTCACTTTTTATCTTTCTTTTATTCCAGTAAATCTTTTTTGTTTGTTTTTTGTTTTTTTGTTTGTTTGTTTTTGAGACAGAGTCTCACTCTATTGCCCTGGCTGGAGTTTGGTGGCACAATCTCTGCTCACTGCAGCCTTCACTTCCGGGGTTCAAATGACTCTCCTGCCTCACTCTCCCAAGTAGCTGGGACCACAGGCATGAGCCACCATGCCAGGCTAAATTTTTGTATTTTTAGTAGAGACAGGGTTTTGCCATTTTGGCCAGGCTGATCTCGAACTCCCGACCTCAACTGATCCACCCGCCCCAGCCTCACAAAGTGCTGGGATTAACAGGCCTGATTACTCTTTTAAAGTTTTTATGCCAAGTTTCTTGAGTACCAAATTTATCTTCTGTACAATATTTGATAATGTCAAGAAAAGTCTAGAAAAGAACGCAAACCAAGTTGCTTATTGTTAACTGTTTTCCCAAAGCACCCAGCAGAGCTATTTTTGTGTTGATTCCTGTCCCCTGGGTTCTTGCCAGTGAAAGTTACCCACTATGTGATTAAAGAGGCTTGGGGGCAGTCACGTCTACAGTGAGCCAGGGGAGCAGGGGCCCTGAAGCAATGACCTCAGCTTTCCTGGGCTCAGTGCTTCCCGCACACACACCAGACACCCGCTGAGAATGCCGCGGGTGCCATCGTGAAGTCAGGGGTAGACTCTCTGGGGCAGATACTGTTCTTATCAAGGCCATTTAATGGACAGGGGAAACTGAGGCTTACAGCCGATAAGCACAGTGCTTCAGGTTGTCCCTGGCGGCAGAGCCAAGATTCAAAAGCAAGTCTGTCTCCAGAACTCAGCCACCCATCACCCAGGTGCCGTCTGTGCAATAGAGAGGCCCCGAAGCGAACGCTGATGGTGAGAGAGCTGGCAGGAGAGTGTGGTCCGAGAGCAGTGTGGAGGCGTGTTTCTAAAGCCAGAGCGCCCCACGCCAGGCTCCGTGCACATCACAGGGTCCCTCATTACCAATGAGGAAAGTTTTGTTATAGAAAGAACCTTACACCTACAACTTGTGTGAGTTCTGATAAACTGATGAGGAATGATGAGGCTGACCTCATCTCTCATACAGTGAGCCCGGCCACCTCTGCCACCTCGCAGCCCCTTCAGTCCCATCTAAAGGAATCCCACCTTTCCCAGCAGACTCAGGCACTTGCTCGCCTAGGAGGAAAATAATTTCCCAAGAAAGCATCTAAAGACAGCAGAGTGAGTTCCAGCTAAGCTCACAGCTGTCCAGCCTGTCCTGTGGCTGGGGAAGCCGGGCGCAGGTGTGTAGACAGCCAGTCCCACTTGGGATGAGGTCGCACAGTTCCTGTCGCTTTGTTAGGAAACCACATTTTGAGAGTTGTGGCATCAACTCCTCTTAGAAGGGGCGGCTTGGTATCCTCCGCAGAAAGAGCCCCGCCTGTAGAAGGATGATGGGAGAAGCCCCTCCCAGCCCCCATGCTGCTCACTGCTCTGTGGCGCCACCGGATCTAACAAGTGCTGTGCCTCTGACAACGTCCTGGTGCAGAACCCATGCGAGGCCGGCGAGGCACATGGTGTCTGCTGCCTGTTCAGGCAAACCACTAATTTCCAGGTCAGCTCCAGGTCAAAGGCCACCATGTGCTCCAAGACAGTCCAAAGCCTCCCTCATCCACTGTGGACAAGTTGGCCAATCTCGGGCACTCGGAGCTGAAACAGGGATTCAGGGAGTGAAAGATGACAGGGACACACAGGCCCAAAGTCAAGCACCAACCAAGCCAGCCCCTCCCAGGACATCCCCTGACACAGGAGCCTGGGGAACAGCTGAGTCCCCCAACAGCCCCCGTCTCGGAGGACAAAACAAAGCCAAAGCAGAGCCGTGGCATTCTTTTTAAGCAGGTAAATAACCATCTCCTGTCTCCATGCTTTCAATGCCGTCTCTATGCATCTGAGTACAGATTTGAATCTCAGAGAAAAAAAACTTGAAAAGCAGACATTTTGTGCATGGTTTACATTTTAAAATCAAGTGCAGAGGACTCGGGGAAAGGCCCACCCGAACCATGGTCATCACTATCCGAGTGGGGACCTGCAGTGATGGTTCCCAGAACACAAAGCCAGCCCTCGCCTTTACCAAAGGGTGCAGAAGGTACACGTTAAGCCAGGATCTTGTTTTACTTAGAGAGGGACTGAGCCAGGTTTCCAAGGAGAGAGGCCATCCCTGAGGAGGAGACCGTGGGGAAGACGCCACCCTTGCTTGCAGAGCCTGGCTTAACTGTCAGAGGCAGAGAGGGCTGAACTCCATTTATGAAGGATATTTAAAGAAAAGGGGTGAGTCACGTGGCCTATTGGGTTATTGTCCAAATGTCCCCAATTTTTTTTACCCCTCCATCTCAAGGCCTTTGCTGTGTAACTTTGCAGTTCTTCCCAACTTGCCACTGACATTGGGCTCGGCCATGTGGCCTGCCAGGGGAACGTGGTAGAAGGGACAATGAGGTACATAACTTCACCTGTTGTATGAAAAAATCATGGTGAGAACCATCAACCCAAGAGGCAGACACGAAACAAACCAGCAATCATGTGACCCGGAGTTCGCTGTGACGTGGAGCTGGCAGGAGGCCTTTGGGTTTGATTTTCGGCTTGGCCAATGGAAGGGACCCAGCCATGGGAGGCAGAGAGAGCCCCCAGAACGAGGGGCTCCAGGTATGGCTGGGCAAACGGCACACATCAGGGTCGTGCGAAGCACTGTGTGGTTCTGGCATTAGGGAAGGAGACACTTATAAGTCCAGGCACACAGACCGTCTGCGTCCTGGGAGAGACTTGCGAGGGGCAGCTTCATGACCAGTGACCTGTGCCCAGAGCCCGCTCACAGAAGGGCCCTGCGCCCGGGGCAGCACTCTGCTGTCGCCATCGTGAAATTCTTACTGATGCTTCACACCATTTTCATTTTGCACTGGGCCCAAACAATTATACAGCCAGTCTGGTCACAGGGGACTACGTAACTGAGAGCTGACCAGCAGCTCAGAACACGGCAACGTCTGAGTCCATCCTGGCCACTATAACAAAATACCAAAGACTGGGTGGCTCAGAAATAACAGAAATGTGTTTCTCACCATTCTGGAGACTGGAAGCCCAAGATCCAGGTGCTGGCAGATTCAGTGTCTGGGGAGGAACCATTTCCTGGCTCACAGAAGTCTCACTGTGTCCTCCCATGGTGGGAGGGGTGGGGGCCCCTCTGGAGGCTCTAAGGGCGCTAGCCCCATTCATGAACCTCCTGTTCTAATCACCTCCCAAAGGCCCCGCCTCCCAACACCATCCCCTAGGCCTTCAACATCTGAATATGAGGGGACATGAACATTCGGACCACAGCAGTTAGCCCCCTGCACTGCACCTGCATGCAGGGAACCTGGGCCTGGGGAAAGGGGGTGCCAAGGCTGAGGTGCAGGTGGCCTGGCTCGGTCAGAGCAGCCTGACTCCGTGAGAGCAGCAGCAGGTAACCCACAGCCCCACAGCTGGCACGTGCAGGACCTCCCACATCAGTGCCTGGGTGCTGCCCCTGTGCCAGCCACAGTGCTTCATGTGTATTATCCACAGCTCCCTATGAATAAGCGGCATCACCGGTACTTTACACGTGGGGCCTTGAGGCACAGATAATGTCAGTCATTTGCCCGAGGACCCACAGCCAGGAAGCAGCTGGGGCTCAGGTGGTCACCCTCCTGTAGGGAACACCATTAGAACCGAGAGGATCTTTACCGCCGCCTAATTCCCAATGAACTTGTTAAAGTTCTAGAAAATGGAGGGAAACCTAGTAGAAATGGCTGAGCTCCCAATGGACAGACATATAGAAGGACAGACGAGGAGGCTGAGACTCTGCACAGCATGGCTGCGGGCCGTGTGCTGGAGGAGAGGTGAAGAGGAGGTAGAGCCCTGGAAACAGGGGAGCCCTTTGTCACAGCAGCCACCCAGGGCTTCTGAGCCCAAAGCCCTGGCAGATGAGGCAAGGGGCTGGAAGAGGAGCTTCTTCCGGGAGGCGGCTCCACAGTATCAGGCTGTGCGTCCCGGAGTCATGGGGCACCTCTACCCGCGAAGGGCTCTCTCCTGTAAAGAACACCATCAGAACCGAGAGGATCTTTACCATCGCCTAATTCCCAATGAACTTGTTAACGCATTTTTAGTGTAATGAAAACATTAGATCAATCCCTAGCAGGGACCGTTGTCATTAAATCGATAGCCCGGGTGGTCCATCACGCTGACAGCTGACGCCCGCAGGAAGGTCGGCTCACAATGAGAGTCATACCGTGCCCTCCACAGTGACGGGGGTGAGGGAGGGGGCCCGGGAGAGATAAAAATCTCCATCTGAAGCACCTTGAAAAGAGAGGACAGATAGGATTGTGTCAAGGTTGCAGGTGCCCTGGAGAAGAGCAGGGTGACCATGGCAGCGGCTCGCTGAGAGCGCACCTGCACGGGTGGCTGTTTCAGCAGGAACAGAGCAGGTTCTTACAGTGTCTGCAGTGCGTGCACCACTAGGATTCCCACTACACACTCCTTCATCGTCGCTCCAAATGAGTCCCACAGACCAAAGAGAGGGACGGGGAGAGTAGGGGCAGAAGTAAATCCTATAAAAGAAGCCCAGGGTGAGCGCTGGGAGTAACCTCGATGGGAAGCCAGGAAAGGGAACATGGGGCCCCGCCGCTCAGGACAGGCCTCCGCAGGCAGCGGCTAAACACGTCCCCCAGGAAGTGTGGGTTTCGAGAATGCGTACACTGGGCCTGGAAGCCTCATGGCCTCATGTTTTCGGCTTTCTAAGAAGGGATCTGTACTAAGAGAAAGGGGAACGGGGATGGGACGAGGAGAACAGCTGCTCAGCACACCGATGTGCACCCAGAAGCATTATAACCGTAACTCTCCAATATACACATATACATGTGTGTACACACAGACACACACGCATACACACACGCACTCTCC
>NW_012101299.1:2415350-2427386 GCF_000951045.1 Mandrillus leucophaeus
TGTACACACAGACACACACGCATACACACACGCACTCTCCGATATACGCATATACATGTGTGTACACACAGACACACACGCATACACACACGCACATGCACACACACATGCTCATGCACATGCACACACACGCCATGTGGGCAGCATCTGAGATGGACTTGAGTTCACCACCAGACCTTAGACAGAAGCACAGAGGACAAGGGGAGGAGCTCAGCAGTGTGGCGTCTGTGGGTGAGCCTGGGGTGCCCAGCAGCTGTGGGGCCTGCAGAAACCGGCAGATGCGGGGGTGAAAGTCTGGGGTCCCCGTCAGCATGGGAAAAGATCCGGCTGGGGAAGTAGAACACACTAGAGAGGAAAGCCACTGGCAAGGTTGAGCCCAGTGTGGGTTTCTGCAGACAGTCCTGGAGAATGTAGACAGTCTACGGAAAAGACAGCAGAGCACTTCGAGAAGTCAACCAAGTGATGATGAAGTGTACAGACAACAGCCAGTTAGAAAACAAAAGAGGCCGGGTGTGGTGGCTCACGCCTGTAATCCTAGCACTTTGGGAGGCAGAGGCAGGTGGATCACCTAAGGTGAGTTTAAGACCAACCTGGCCAATATGGTGAAAACCCATCTCTACTGGAAAAAAAAAAAAAAAAATAGCTGGGCGTGGTGGTGGGTGCCTGTGATCCCAGCTACCTGGGAGGCTGAGGCAGGAGAATTGCTTGAACGTGGGAGGTGAAGGTTGCAGTGAGCCAAAATCACGCAAAAAAAAAAAAAAAAAAGAGAGAGAAAAGAAAAGAAAAGAAAATGAAAGAAGAAAATGTTATGTTAACACCAACAAGACAGGGTAGCCAGAAATAAATGAAGCACTGGTGCCTTAGGGCATTGAAATGACTTTGTCCACCTCTACAGTGAAGAGAGCGGTTAGTTAGATAGCCCACAGAACGCACAGTGCTGGGAGCCGGGCACCCGTGTGGAGATGGACTTCAGGGGAGGAGGCGATGTCCACGTGGGGTCAGCGATCCTGACCACTGTGCCACTCTGGTGGGGAACGCTGATAGTGGGGGACGGTGGGGGGAACAAGGGGCCCGTGGAAAATCTCTGCACTTGCCACTCAGTTATACTGTATAGCTAAAACCACATAACAAAATAAAGTCTAGTTAAAGGAGGAAATTTACAGGATGCATTTGAAGAAAACCTTGAACTCTACTGGGAAATAGTAAAAAGATTCAAGCAAAGGAGATTGTTCTTAGATAGGAAGGCTAAGCATGGTAAAGATATAAACATGCATCTATATACATCTAATGAGATAAAGATCAAATAATAACCGTTTTGACCTTTATAAAATAACCTGAAAGTTAATAGAAAATATGAGTAATATGTGATATTAAAATATAAAGGTGTAATAGGAAATATCTATAATAGTGGTGCAGAAATAGTTAAAAACAGCCAAGAGTCTAGAACCTTCCATGGAGTCCAGACTCTAATGCGCATGGGAATTGATTACAAGATATTATTTAAAATAATAACAGTAAGGTACTAAGCAAAGACTTAATGAGTGTATATTGTATGCCAAAGGTCCACTCATTAGCCTCAATTTCTACCACAACCCTTTACACCAAAATTAATTCCAGGTGGATTCAATATGATTCTTTGAGGTAATCTTCAAGTGTGCTCAGTTTTGCCAGGTGGGATTGTTCATGCCTGTGGTCACAGCTACTTGGAAAGTTGAGGTGGGAGGATGGCTTGAGCCCAGGAGTTCCGCTACACTCCAGCCTGGGGGACAGAGCAAAATCCCCAACTCTTAAAAATAAAGAAACAGGCCAGGCGTGGTGGCTCACACCTGTAATCTCAGCACTTTGGGAGGCCGAGGCGGGCAGATCGCCTGAGGTCAGGAGTTCGAGACCAGCCTGACCAATATGGAGAAACCCCGACTCTACTAAAAATACAAAAATTAGCTGGGCGTGGTGGTGCATGCCTGTAATTCCAACGACTCAGGAGGGTGAAGCAGAAGAATCGCTTGAACCCAGGAGGCGGAGGTTGCAGTGAGCAGAGATCATGCCATTGCACTCCAGCCTGGGCAACGAGAGTGAAACTCTGACTGAAAAAGAAAACAAACAAAGTAACAAACAAAAATGTGTGCCTTGTTTTTATAAATATGAGATGAAACCAAGAAGTCATAAGGAAAAATATTAATAAATTATGTTACATCAAAAATTGGTAGAGAAAAAGCACCAAAAGCAAATGCAAAAGATAAATGAAAACCCAGAGGCATGCAATGCCTGTGAGAAGAACTATTTTAATTTTGCTTAAAAGGCTCTCATAAATTATTAAGGAAAAAATAACAGCCTAATTTTTTTAAATGAGCAAAACAGGCTTAGAATAATAAATAATTCTAAGCCTGCCTCTTCTCTTTGCTCATTTTATGCTATTTATACTATGCTCATTAAATGCTATTTATTTTTTATTCTAAGAAGAAAGGTCAGGTGAAAACATATCAATCTTACACATAATTTAAGAAATGCTAGGGCCAGGTGCGGTGGCTCACGCCTGTAATCCCAGCACTTTGGGAGGCCAAGGAGGGCAGATCACCAGAGGTCAGGAGTTTGAGGCCAGCCTGGCCAACACGGTGAAACTCTGTCTCTACTAAAAATACAAAAATTAGCCGGGCGTGATTGTGGGCGCCTGTAATCCCAGCGACTCGGGAGGCTGAGGCAGGAGAATCCTGCCTTGAACCGGGGAGGCAGAGGTTGCAGTGAGCCAAGATTGTGACATTGCACTCCAGCTTGGGCAACAAGAGCAAAACTCTGTCTCAAAAAAAAAAGAAACAAAGAAAGAAAGAAAAGAGAAGAAAAAAAGAAATGCTAATAAAATTAAGTGATGACTTTCTTTTATCAGATTGGCAAAAATTGAAAATATGCAGAGTTGATTGAAGCAGAGTTGATTGAAGAATGTGCACAAACCATCACATACTAAGAGGTAGTGAACTGGCGGAAACGATAGGAAGTCCACAAAAACTGTCAAGAAAAGAGCTCCAAAACCCTGTTAGTAAAAAATACAGTTAAGTAATTCTGTGTATAGCATGTAATTCATGTTTAAAAAACAAAAACCCAGCACCTCAGACCTTACTGGTAGGAGGATAGCTACTATCAAAATATCTGAAAACCACATGTTGGCGAGGAAGTGGAGAACCTGGACTCCTGGACGCTGCTGCTGGGGGTGTAAAACGGGGCAGCTGCAGTGAAATACAGAGCGGCAGTTTCCCAGCAAGTTAAAATAAGAACTCCCACAGGACCCAGCACGTCCCATCTGCACATAGACAGAGAATTGAAAGAAGGATCTCAAGGAGATATTTGCACTCCTGTGTTCATAGCAGCAGGATTCACAGCAGCTAAAACATGGATGCAAACCAAACGCCCATCCACAGATGAATGGACAAACAATGTGGTCTGTACGTGTGATGGGATATTACTCAGCCTTAAAAAGGAAGGGAATCCCGACATGTGCCTCAACCTGATGGACCTCAAGGATATTTTGCTGAGTGAAATAAGCTAGTTGCCAAACGACAAATACAGCAGATTCCGCTTACCTAAGATCCCTCAAGTGGTCAAACCCACAGAGACAGAAAGTAGAACCGTGGGTGCCAGGGGCTGGGGGGTGACAGAGCGGGGAGTTCGTGCTTCATGGGGACAGAACTCCAGTTTGGGAAGATGGAAAGTTCTGGAGATGATGGAGGCAAGTGATGGATGCTCAGGAATGTGATTGCCCGTAACGCCATGGAACTAACTGTACATTTAGACGGTTAAGATGGAAAATTGTAGGTTACGTGCATGTCACTGCAATTAGAAATGAGACCCGAGCCTCACGGATCAGGTAGCATTCACACATTCACACATTCACACATTCACACATTCACACAGTTGCACCAGAGACACTGTGTCAAGGTTCGCCTACCCTGGGGTGGGCAAGTGTAACTGGCTGCAGCTTTGGTTCAAGCCCAGGGGTGGCCAAGTAGCGGTGGAGAGGAGTGGCACCGACATTTTCCACAGCAAGTATGTACAGATTTTGTCATTATTATTATTATTATTACTATTACTATTGAGATGGAGTCTTGCTCTGTCACCCAGGCTAGAGGGCAGTGGCATAATCTCGGCTCACTGCCACCTCCACCTCCCAGGTTCAAGCGATTCTCCTGCCTCAGCCTCCCAAGTAGCTGGGATTACAGGCGTCCACCACCACGCCTGACTAATTTTTGTAGTTTTAATAGAGATGAGGTTTTGCCACGTTGGCCAGGCTGGTCTCAAACCCCTGACTTCAGGTGGTCTGTCCGCCTTGGCCTCCCAAAGTGCTGGGATTACAAGTGTGAGCAGCCACACCCAGCCCACTCTTCGTAATTTAAAAGGAGGAAGAAAATGATCCGACATCTGCGAAAGGAACGGCAGCCGGAAAAAGCCCACAGCCGAGGCATGACACTCAGCAGAGACCCCACCACTGGGCAGGGCCCTCTCGGGGCAGGCTCCAGCAGCCCTCTGTCCACACCTGCTCCCTGCAGCCTCCCTGGGGAGCCGGAGCCTGCATTTCCTGAGCTTGAGGCCAGGAGTAGCACCCACAGGCTCTTCCCAGCATTGTCACGCTTATTCCATCACTAGGGTGTGGGCTCCGAGGCATGCCAGCGCTGGGCCAGGCACAGAGGTGACACAGTGAGACACAGTGGGGAGACGGCACCACCTCAGCAGTCCCACGTGGATCCTTTGGAGGGACGGGTGGCCTAGAGACAAGCCCGGCCCACAGGGCGGAGGCCGGTCGATGAGCATCCGTGGAGAACTGACAATGGCCTCAGGTCCGGCCCATTTCAGAGGCCACCAGCAGATCACTGGAGGTCAGCGAGGGCTCCTGGAGGTGCCGGCCCCAGGGTTGACAGGCAGAGAATCCCGCAGCATGGGGCACACTTCCCAGTCAGAGCCCCCTTGACCCTCCAGACTGTGGGATGGCAGTAAAACCACAATAGCTGGTTTCAGGAAAGCAAAGGAACAAGGTCCAAAGGGTCTTGTCCTTCCAGGGTCAGGTACCACGACGGGGGGGTCTAAGCAGGGGCCTTGTACCGAGACCCTGGTCACCCTCGGGGGTGCCCTGGTGGAGGATGGGCAGTGGTTGGTGGTGCCCAACATGCAGGGGCGGGCAGAGGTGGAGCAGCCAGCAGGGGAGGCTGGAAAGGAGGACCCGAGGATTGGCCATGAAAGCAAGAGGCGCCTGGAGGGGCAAGGGCCATGAGGCTGGGCCCCCATCTCTCACCACATACAAAGGTCAACTCGAAACCGATTAAAGACTTAAATGTGAGACTGGAAACTATAAAAGTACAAGGAGAAAACATAGGAGAAACACTTTGACATTGGTCTGGGCAAGAATTTGGGGGGTAAGACCTCAAAAGCACAGGTAATAAAAGCAAACATAGACAAATGGGATTCCACCAAACTAAAAAACTTCTGTACAGCAAAGGAAGCAATCAACAGAGTGAAGGGAAAGCCTGTGGAATGGGGGAAAGTATTTGCAAGCCATACATCTGATAAGGGACTAATAACCAAAGTGAATAAGGAACTCAACTCAACAGGAAAAATCAAATGATCCTATTTTAAAATGGCCACCAGGTATATGAAAAAATGCTCAACATCACTAATCACCAGGGAAGTGCAAATCAAAGCCGGAGTGAGACAGCACTGCACACCTGTTAGAATGACTCGAACCCAACAAAACCAAAGATGGCAAGTGTTGGCGAGGATGAGGAGGAAAGCAGACCCTGTACACCATTGGTGGGAATGCAAATTGCTACAGCCATTATGGAAAACAGTAGGGAAGTTCCTCAAAAAATTAAGAATAGAACTTCCCTATGATCTAGCAACCCCACTACCGACTACAGACCCAAAGGAAATGAAGTCCCTATGTCAAAGAGATACACTGAAAAGTCACAGTGCACCTCATAGATAGGTACAATGATTAGGTGTCAATTAACACAAAATTTTAAAAGAAGAAGTGTTGGCTCTGCCAGCCCCAGCTAAATCGGATGGCTCATTGACCTGTATTGGTCCATTCTCACATTGCTATAAAGAGCTACCTGAGGCTGGGTAATTTATGAAGAAAAGAGGTGTCACTGGCTCATGGTTCTGCAGGCTGTACAGGAAGCATGGCTGGGGAGGCCTCAGGAAACTTTCAATTGTGGCGGAGGGTGAACACAGACATGCCAAGTTGTTTACTGATTTTCTATGACTGTTTTTGTGCTCCAACGACAAAGTTCAATAGTTACAACAGAGACGGCACGGCCTGTGGAGACGGAAATACTTACCAGCTGACCCTTCACAAAAACAGGTGGCCACAGAGCCACGTTCAGAGTCATACCACGCGTGGCGGGGAGAGAGCCAGGCCTTTAGTGACCCACTTGGACGTTGGCCCATGGTTGTTGAGGGCTGTTCCTGGGGGCGCTAACTCCCTGGCATTTCCAGCCTTCTTTGCACTCAGCAGAGGAGGTCAGTAATCTGCTGGAGGCCAGAGGAAGCTCTTAGGTGCCCACATCAGGCAGCAAGTGGGTGCTAGGAGGTGTCAGCGGGGCACCAACAGGCTGGTGACCCCTTTACCTCGGAGGGAGGCAATCCACACAGAACCCTTCACCACTGCTCAGAGATGGCAGGTGCCAACGTTAGGCATGATTTCAGTTCTCAATAGCATTAGCCTCTTCCCACAGGACTTACGAAGAACAGCCCAACACCACAGAACCCCATGGAAGGGGCTCAGCTGCAATGTCACTACCCAAATCCTCCAGGAAGGGAAACCAAGTCCAGGGCTGTGTGCTTTGCCAAGAGCCTCTCTCTCTGACAACATAGCAACGATTAGCAATAAGGTGGCAAAGAATGCTGGTTTCACGCATTTTATTACTAATATGACTCCTGGAAGGAGGGCAGGCAGGACACTCGCTTCCCCCGAGTAGGTTAGGTTTTCTGTTTTACGAGGCAGGATTGGGAGAATCGCTTCAGGACATGGAGCAGCAGCGCTGCGTTCACCGTGAGTACTCAGGGCCGTTCGTGCCAGAGAGACAGAATTCAACCAAATTGAAGGAGACAAGATGTCTCTGCCCAGGTTTCCCTAAATGGGTTGGCTTCAAGTGGAAGAAAATACTGCAAGAGATTTTAAAAGAGCAATGCAGAGTGAGATAGAAAAAGAGAAGAGAAGAAACCCCTAAGACAGGAGATCTCATGGAGTTGGAGCTGGACTAGGTGAAACAGTGAGATTCAAGAGGGGCCCGTGCCACCGCACCCCCTTTCCCCAGGGGTCTCCATTTCTCTGTTCAGCTCGTCCTCTCTACCTCCCATGCCCTGGCCCTGGGGCTTGCCGGCTTCCTGACTCCTCACCCCACTTCTCCAAGCTCCACCTTTGCACCCACCTGGCGTGCTCCAGCCCTGCACCTGGTCTGTTCAAAACTCATCAGCAAGTCAAAATGTCCCAGTGCCCGAATACATGTCTATTTGCAATTACATGCACATGCTGCAAAACCCTATTAGGGACTATGTCCAGTTTTGAGATAAACATGACCAGGAGTTCTAACATTTCAGCCCTCAGGGGCTCATGGCCTCCTCCTGGCTCGCACCCTGCAATGCACATACCACACTCTAAACCTGAGGCCAGCAAGCGGCCCTGCCTGCATCTGCTCTTCACACCACTCTCATGTATGGGAGGGATCCATTGCCAGAACGATTTTGAAAACCTTTTAGGCCTTTCCAGAGCATCTTCCCTAAAGCTCATCCCCCCAGAGCCCCGCTCTGTCCCGGAGCACACAGCGCGCTCGCCTTGGTCTGTCCCAGAGCGCTGACAAGCTCATCTTGGTCTCTTCCAGAGGCACTGCTAGGGCCCCCAGCCTGGGTTACGCATTTGCATTTGAGCAGCAGCTTCCTGGAAACAATTCCTTAGAGTGAAAAGCAGGCCCTGGGTCTGAACAAAGAGAATGTATTTTGGGTGATGGTATCTTCTACTTCATCTCCAATCACCCAAACCCCAGGGGGTGCCTGCTGATGATGTGTGGAGTGGACGTGGTGTGGAGTGGACGTGGGGACTGACTCTGGGGAGGTTCTTGGAAAGGGTTCAACTGACACCCACCAGTGACACGACAGCCCCTGTGGAGACCCTGACTCACACCTCCTCCGTCATCAGCCCCTCCACCCTCACACCTCAGCCCCAGCCCACTCCCTCTCTAGCAGCTCCCATGGGATGGGCCCTTGTTTCAGACAGTCTCTGTGGGCTCCCAACCCTGCCTTCCCCTCCACACCCTGTCCCCAGCCCCTGGTGCCCAAACAGGACACCTGAAGCCACCGCCCCTGTCCTGTCCCCCTCTTGGTCCCAAAACCAGGCTGGAGAAGCCAGCGCCAGTAAGAGAGCCAGCCTCGAACTGCCCAGGCAGAGCTTGTTCAGTCCTGCCTGCAACCATGGAGCCAGCAGCCGTCCAGGAGAAGCACAGGCAGAGGCAAAGAGCAGAGGCCCCCCCAACCCAGACCCAGCCGAGGTCAGAGCCAGCGGAGGCATCAGGGGCTCGGTCCCAGCCTTCAGAGCCTCTTCTTCCCATGTGCCCAGTCCCTGCCACAGCGGGCCCTGTCCTCCTCGCTGGGGCCACCGATTCTCTCAAGGCTCTTACACCGCCCACTGTAACCGACGCGACGGAGGCCGCCTGCTCTTCCTCTGTTCTCTGATCAGCTAAAAGCCACCCACGAATTCCTGCATCGAGAGGACAAGCTTCAGCCAGGAGACCTGAGAGTGTGTTTTTAAATCAATTGTAGCTAACTGGTGTCTTGTAACCAGCAGGCGTGTGAGAGATGTCGTCCGAGGCTCAGGGACAGGTGCGTGCCTTCCCCGGCCGCCAGGCTGAGCCATGACCCCAGCCCACCCCAGTGAGCTCAGAGAGGTGAAATGCCTGTCCAAGTTCACAGAGCCAGGGCACAGCAGGGGCAAGGCTGGAACCCAGGGGACCCCAAAGCAGCTGCCCTCGAGACTGGACGCAGGGCCTGGACTGGAGGTGTGAGAAGGACCCCCAAAGGGCTTCTCTTTGAGTACCCAGGAGCCGGGTAACAGGGAAAGGCGGTGGCCCAGCAGCCTGGCCCCCTTGGGGAAGGGTTTGCTGAGCTCTCTGGAAGCCCCTGGACCCCTGTGGCACCCCCCTTCATACACACTCACCTCCACAGAACACCTCCGGGTCCCGGGCACCCCGGGCCAGCGCAGGCCCCAGCAGCAGGGCCAGCAGAGCCAGGGGCAGCAGCATGGGCCCCATGCCAGCCGACCGACTGTGCTGCCTCACACTGGCCTCCTCCCAGGCCCCTCCTGGGTCCTTCCGCCAGTGCTGGGCATGCAGCAGAGAAATGGCATACAAAGTCCCCGGGCCGCACTGCCCTAGATACCTGCCCCACCCTGCAGGTGCTGCACCTGGGCCCACTTGAGGTGCTCAGCAGCCTCGGCCCAGTTGGTCAGCACCCTGTGCCTACCCTCACCCCTAGTACCCCATACCGGCCCTCCTCCTTCACCCCTTCACATCCCCACCCCATCCATAGTCCCCACTCCAAGGCCAAGTCTCCACGCTTTGGTCCCCAGCCCTGTCCCATGATCTCCACAACCAGCTGAGGTCCCCACATCCATGTCCCTGTCTCCAACCCACCCCTGTCCTGTCCCCACCCCCTGCAGCCCCCATCTGCCAGGGCCATTTTACCATCCTCTGTGGACCACAGGTATGAGCCCTGGAGCTCAGGCCCTGCCACTCAAAGCCCTGAGGGCGAACCCTCCCCCTGCAGGTAAAGATGTGAGGTCCCTGGGCCCCTCTGGGTGGGGGGACATCCTCCAGGGTTCTGAGAAGCTCCTCCTGTCGGGGACCCCGCCTTTATCTTCCTGGGGACCTTCCCACACCCATGCCACTCTCCTTCTCCTTTGTACCCTCCCATGGCCCCCCTTTCCCCACTTTATCCCCGCACACCCCATAAGCCTCTGAGTGGGAGGAGGGGATGCGTGTGCACTCTGACAGGACCTTGCCTTGAAAGCAGCGGCCCCTTCGCAGAGGAGCAGGGCATAAAAAGCAGGGCGCCCCCGGGCCACCTCCCCTGGAGGTGGAGCCTCCACGGGGGTTGACTCAGAGCCTGCACTGGTGACCTCCCTAGAATACCCTGCTGTGGACCCAGCGGGCCCTGTGGAGCACAGGTGGTGGAGAGGGAAGGCTAAGTGTTTAGTGCAGGGAGGAGAATGCTGTTCTGAGTGATTGTCTCCACATTCATCTCATCTGCATTTTCCATGGTGCTCTGTTTGCTTCTGAGCACTTGGTCCCTAAAATAATGCTGACCCCGTTGAAGATGACAACAGGGAGTGACATTTAGAAGAAAATGGAGGTGAGGAAGAACAGGGGCATGGGGAGAAAGGAAGGAAGGAGGAAAGATAGAAGGGAGGAAAGAGGGAGAAAGAGAGGAGGGAGGGAGGAAGGAAGAAGGGAGGAAGGGAGGAAGGAAGGAGGAAGGAGGGAGGGAGGGAGGAAGAAGGGAGGAAGGGAGGAAGGAAGGAGGGGGAAGGGAGGAGGGAGGGAGGAAGGAAGGGGGGAAGGGAGGAAGCAGGGAGAGAGGAAGGAGGGAGGGAAGGAGGAAAGAAGGAGGGAGGAAGGGAGGGAGGAGGGAGGAAGGAAGGAGGCAGGAAGGGAGGAAGGAGGGAGGAAAGAAGGAGGGGGAAGGGAGGAGGGAGGGAGGAAGGAAGGAGGGAGAGAGGAAGGGAGGAGGGAGGGAGGAAGGAAGGAGGGGGGAGGGAGGAAGGAGAGAGGAAGGAAGGATGGAAGCAGGAAGGAGGGAGGAAGGGAGGGAAGATGCCCCAGGATCTCCTGGTAACCACTGTCCCATACGGACTCTGCATCCCTCTGAGGACCCTGGCACCTTTTAGTGCAGAACAGCATCTGGAAACCAAGCCCGGGGTGCTCACTGCATTCATTGCTGCAGGGGTGTCATGGTTCCCAGGTTCTCAGGGAACAGAAGGAGGAAATACCCGTATATATCCATATAGACAGACATGCTCACCCCAACACACATGTGTATGTCTCGCTGACTGTTGTTGGGTCTATGTGTACATTTTACTGAACCTGTCAGTTGACACTGAGCCCCCAGCCCCAGTCTGGCCACCTCCGGTTCTTTCTCATTTTCTCGCTTTCCAACATTAGTAGGCCCTTCTCCGACAGCAAGAAACCGGGCTCCTGTCTTCCTGGAAAGGGGTATTTGCTCCATTCTCTGCATATCTCCCCAGCCGCCGCCACTTCCTCATGTCACTTGCTCCCCTCCCCAAGCTATGTCATTTACCAGGCCCCAAAGAATGGGCTCCATAAATAACAGCCTCGTGGGATCTTTATGGACAGTTTGCTGCATGCCAGGATCTGTGCTTTATGCAGGGATTCATCTTTAATTCACTCAATATCCCCAACCTGTAGACAGGAAACCGAGCCTAAGGAAGATGTAGTCATTTGCTCAAGTACACTTGCTCGTATGGTTAGTGACATCATTTTATTTTTAGCCAGGGCAGCAGTGTGCTCAGTTCCTGGTCACCTTGCTCCTAGGTACGTCTAGGAGACGAAGCTCTGGCCTGTGAGATGTAAGTAGAGGCTGTTGGTGGGGCCTCTGAAAAGTTTGTTGAAAGTGGGAAGACTGGCCGGGCGTGGTGGTTCACGCCTGTAATCCCAACACTTTGGGAGGCCGAGGCAGGCGGATCACCTGAGGTCAGGAGTTCAAGCCTGGCTAACGTGGTGAAACCCTGTCTCTAATAAAAATACAAAAATTAGCCGGGTGTGGTGGCAGGCGCCTGTAATCCCAGCTACTCAGGAGGCTGAGGCAGGAGAAGCACTTGAACCCAGGAGGTGGAGGTTGCAGTGAGCCAAGATTAAGCCATTGCACTCCAGCCTGGGCAACAAGAGTGAAACTCCATCTCAAAAAAAAAGAAAACTGAGTAAGGATGTGAGCAAAAAGAATAGCAAAATTAAGAATTTGATAACACGGCCGGGCGCGGTGGCTCAA
>NW_012101299.1:2429271-2429856 GCF_000951045.1 Mandrillus leucophaeus
TGTCCAAGTTCACAGAGCCAGGGCACAGCAGGGGCAAGGCTGGAACCCAGGGGACCCCAAAGCAGCTGCCCTCGAGACTGGACGCAGGGCCTGGACTGGAGGTGTGAGAAGGACCCCCAAAGGGCTTCTCTTTGAGTACCCAGGAGCCGGGTAACAGGGAAAGGCGGTGGCCCAGCAGCCTGGCCCCCTTGGGGAAGGGTTTGCTGAGCTCTCTGGAAGCCCCTGGACCCCTGTGGCACCCCCCTTCATACACACTCACCTCCACAGAACACCTCCGGGTCCCGGGCACCCCGGGCCAGCGCAGGCCCCAGCAGCAGGGCCAGCAGAGCCAGGGGCAGCAGCATGGGCCCCATGCCAGCCGACCGACTGTGCTGCCTCACACTGGCCTCCTCCCAGGCCCCTCCTGGGTCCTTCCGCCAGTGCTGGGCATGCAGCAGAGAAATGGCATACAAAGTCCCCGGGCCGCACTGCCCTAGATACCTGCCCCACCCTGCAGGTGCTGCACCTGGGCCCCTTCCCAGTGAGCCAGCTGCACCTGCACCACACAGCTGGTCCTCTCCTGGTCCCCGCCCACTCCCACCCCCA
>NW_012101299.1:2434261-2435714 GCF_000951045.1 Mandrillus leucophaeus
AGCCAGGATGGTCTCGATCTCCTGACCTCGTGATCCACCCGTCTCGGCCTCCCAAAGTGCTGGGATTACAGGCTTGAGCCACCGCGCCCGGCCTGGGAAATTTCTTTATGGAATGCTATGGTATAATCTCCAAAACATATTTTTAAGTTTAAAAAAAAAAAGATTCCAAACAGTGTGTATATAGCAGGTCCTTGACTTGTGATGGTTTGACTTGTAATTTTTTGACTTTATAAGGATGTGAAAGTGACATGCAGTCTATAGAAACCATACTTCAAATTTTGAGATTTGATCTTTCCCAGGCTAGGATATGCATCACGAACTCTCTCAAACCTGGGCAGGGGCAGCCACAGCCCCCAGTCAGCCCTGAGACCATGAGGGTGAGCAACCTGCCCTCTGCAGTGGGCTGTGCTGCCCAGTGATGCTGCCAGCTGTGGGCTGATGCGAGTGTTCTGAGCATGGTTAAGGTAGGCGAGGCTATGCTGCGATGTTCCCTTGGTTGGGTGTATTAAATGCATTTTGACTTAAAATACTTCCGACTTATGATGAGTTTACTGGGATGTGATGTCATCCTAAGATGAGGAGCATCTGTAATGTAATATGCTACTCTTTGAGTAAAATAAAATATTTCTGGAAGGATACCAAGATCAGTCTCCTCTGGGTAGAAAACCTAGTGGCTGAGGGCCCTTGGATAATACAAAATCTGGCCTTTGTCTCTGGTTCCTGGGTGGGAGACTCTAAGTCCTGGGAACTTCCCAAGTGGTTAAACTGTCTTCATTATTCACATGACTCATGGTGGGCCCTGGTAGCTTGTACTGATGAGGTGAGCCAGCGTGGCCCCTGGATACCTGCAGGATGGGAGGTGGCCACTAGCAAACCCAATCATGTGATTAGAGGGCTAAGACTTTGGGCGCAGGGCTGTAGGCCCAACCTGCTGACCTCTGGGAGGCGGTGGAGGAGCTGGAGACTGAGTTTTCCCCAGCTTGGCCGATCACTCAACCAATCGTGTTTATGGAATGAGATGCCAATAAAAGCTCTGACAGTGGGGCTCCGTGGAAGGCTCCGTGTGCCTGGAAGATGACGTGTGCTGATCCATAGGGCAGGACATGGAAGCTCTGCATTTGGGACCCAACCAGCCCTTGCCCCACGTGTCTCTTCATTTGGCTGGCCTGATGTGTGTTCTTTATTATGAAAATGGGATTGTGGCTGGGCGCAGTGGCTCAAGCCTGTAATCTCAGCACTTTGGAAGGCCAAGATGGGCGGATCACGAGGTCAGGAGATCGAGACCATCCTGGTTAACACGGTGAAACCCCATCTCTACTAAAAAATACAAAACACTAGCTGGGCGAGGTGGCGGGTGCCTGTATTTCCAGCTACTCGGGAGGCTGAGGCAGGAGAATGGCGTAAACCCGGGAGGTGGAGCTTGCAGTGAGCAGAGATCCGGCCACTGCACTCC
>NW_012101299.1:2435804-2447285 GCF_000951045.1 Mandrillus leucophaeus
TACACCTGTAATCCTCTGGGAGGCCGAGGCGGGTGGATCACCTGAGGTCTGGAATTCAAGACCAACCTGGCCAACATAGTGAAACCCCGTCTCTACAAAAATACAAAAATTAGTTGGGCATGATGGCTGGTGTCATCATGCTGGGATTCCAGCTCCTCAGGAGGCTGAGGCAGGAGAATTGCTTGAACCCAGCAGGCAAAGGTAGTGAGCCGAGATCTTGCCACTGCACTCTAGCCTGGGCGACAAAGCAGCCAGTCAGATTCAGTCTAAAAAAAAAAAAAAAGATTGTAAGTGCAACACTTTCGTAGGCTCTGAGAGTGTTCCAGTAAATTATAAAACCTGAGGTCATCAGGGGAGCCCCCGGATTTGTAGCAAGTTGGTCAGAGGTGCAGATGGCCTGGGGACCCCACTTGGGGGTGGCATCTGAAGCAGGGCCCATCTTGTTGGGACCCTACCCTTAACCCATTTATGCCAGAGGTCGCAAGTTTTTTGTGTGTGAAAAATCAGACCTTGACAATGACTTTGAGCAGTAGGCTATAAGTAAGTCCCACAAGCTTAGCGTTCCAATAATGGAACACTAGGCATAAATGGGTTAAACCTGTGGGGTCTGACGCTCACTGGGTGGCACTTTCAAAGTGGAAACAAAAAAAGGGAAATGAATTTTTGCTATAGACATTTTGTACCTTTTTTGAATATATTTCCTATTTACAAACAAATGAAAAGAAAGGTATTTTTAATTGTAGGAAAAACAAACAGTTTTATACGAAAGCCATGGTGCAAACATGAAGCCGACTAAAACATGGCCTAATTTTGAGCTACTGACAGAGCTTAGAAAAAGACCTTCTTCCCGTGGACAGGGAGCCCTCTCCTTCCAGAGGGGAGTCTAAAGCTTTCCGCCTGCTTCATGTGTTTCAGAAGCTCTAGCTTTCATTCTCCGTTCGATTTTACCAACCAGCCCTGAGCAAACAGACCTCCGACCCTTGAAGTCAGGAACACTTGGAGTTTCTCCGGGCAAGGCACAGGTGGCCGGTGCCAAGCTGCCCAGGTGAGGAGAGTCTGGAGGACTCACGCCTTAGGTGTGTTTGATTTCACCACCGCAGGAAAAGCCTCCTCACGTGCACCGCACGGGCTTGCAGAAAACAGCCTCAGCCCGGAGAAAGGCGTTCGGAAAAGTGCGCTCCGCTCCGTCCCAGACACTCCCTCTTCCTGGCATCCTTGCAGCTCTCTGGTTGGGGTTTTTGGGGTTTTGTTTTCTTTCTCGTTGCATCCTCATTTCTCCTCTGGGCTTTTGTGTTACACAAAACAGAAAAAAAGAGAAGAAAAACACTTTGACAGATTGTTTTATTCTGTGGCCACAGGAAATCGGAGGGGACTAAATGTGGAAGGAGCTGAGCGACTCCAGCCCTCTCATTCAGTGTACAGAGCAGCTTAGCAAGAAGGCGTGAACTGCTGGGCTGGGCTTGCATTCTACAAAACTCTGCAATTCACCAGGGTCAGCCTGGGCAGGCACTCCAAGTCCATGGCCTGCGTCAAGTGAGTCGCACAGCTGACGCTACCTGGAGGCACTGGTGTCACCGACTCTTCCCCATCTGCTGGCCCAATCTTTTAGGCTTTTGCTGTCCCCTGGTTGTCTGTGGTCCTCCCCAGAGACAGGCTCAGTCCTGCCCAGCACTGTGGAGCACCTACCCTGGTGGCCGTTCCAAGCTTCAGCCCCCTGGGCAGATCCAGGCTGAGACACCACAGGAAGGCCAGGAGAACCCCTATACTGCCCAGACAGACCCCATCCCAGCATCCACTGACGCCGCTGAACAGCCCCTTAGGGACTCTGGCCGCTGCTTCCTCTGCTTGGGGCAGCATGATGAGGCTCTGCAGGGCTGAGGAGGGGCAGGGTCCTCAGAATGACAGGTGCGTCCAAGCCACACCATGTGGCACTGTGGGTGGCCTGTCCCCCTTCTTAGCCAACCCTTTACCTAAGCATCAGTGCAGCATCGTTTGGGCCGGGATGAGCGTAGAGTTTAAATAGCCATGGTCCCTTCTGTCTGCCGATAGTGACTCCAGGGCCTGGTGGGGCCGGGCAAGGCACCCAGCTCTGAGGAAAATGCTGGACTGTCCCCTTCACATCCCTCCTCTCAAGCCCATTTGCCAGCAAGACAAGCATGAGCCCCAGTTCCCGACGAGGCTGGTCCAACGCCTCTGACCTACTGCCTGCAATGAGGATGGAGGGAGAAGCAGCACCTGGCCCCAGCCGCCTGGCCATGCAGGCCTGCCTGCTCCTGATAGAGATCAACTGGGTCCGTGACTTAGCCCTTCTGAGACTCAGTTTCCCCGATCTGTAAAACACGATGTGAAGGTGAACTTTAGGTGATGACTTGACTGGGGAAGGCAGGCCTGGGTAGCTGGTGAGGCCTCAAGTCTGGGTGTGTCTGGAGGGTGTTTCCAGGAGAGACTGGCGTTGGAATCAGTGACTGAGGAAGGACGCTCAGTCCCCAGCCTGGGCTGGTGCCACCCAGCCGCTGCGGGCCCATAGCACACAAGGCCGAGCACAGGCGTATTGGTCCCGCTCCCTCCTGGGCTGGGGCCCCTTCTCCTGCCTCTGGACATCACACTCCAGGCTCTCTGGCTCTTGGGCTCTGGGACCCCCACCCCGAGCTTGCCTGGGGATGGCGGGGCCTCTGCTGAATGGCAAAAGTGGGTGGAGGAAAGAGCAGTGGCCACTGAAAGGTGGTTTGAAGAGGAGAGAGATTGAGGAGGCCAGGGCAGAACAGGGCCAGGAAGTAAGGTGGCGGCCAAGGGGCGCCCATCAGTCCCATGACAAGGCCTGGTTTGGGGACTCCGTGGAGAGCCCCCAGCCACTGCCACTCTCAACTACACTTGTGGAGCTGGGTGGCGCACGATGACTTTGCCAGGCTCCACGACGTGGAGCTGCAACCTCTGCAGCAGAGCAGGTGGTGGAGGGCGAAGGGACCCTGTGCTCTCTGCATTTTCCCTTTCCCAAGTTCCAAGCAGAGAGCCAGGCCCAGTGCGCCTTCCTCCCGGGGATGCTTAGGATGCAGCCCAAGGGGACACCTGTGTCCCAGGCATGTTTAGGAGCAGCCTGGGAGAACAGAATCAGGTTATGTGTTGGGCTGGGAACTCTGGGGAAGCCCTGATCCTCTGTGGCACAGAGAGGAAGAGACGGTAAGGCTGATTCCCAGGATGGTGGGGGGCCTGCAGTCTGCACTCCCATCCCAGCAAAGCCTCAGACACCCAAACTCCCACGGAGATGACTCCTCCAGGCGGCCCTGGGGCTCTTGCACCTGCTTGGTAAAAGCCACTGGGACCAGCTGCCTTTCAGGGTCGAGAACAGGAACACATGCATGGAGAAAGTTTCATAAACATCTCAAACAAGTGCACTGCTCGTGTACTCAAGTTCCTGAATATAAAACTATAGTCTCCACCCCTTCCAAAGAGGCCCAGGCACATTGCGATGACATTTACAGTCATCATCATGGTTATTCTATGCATGTGGTTTCAGAGGGGAGGAATATCTGGCATTAGAAGACCAAGATTCAAGACTCAGTTCCACCCGCGTGTAGGCTGTGCGGCCAAGGATAAGTCACTAAGTCTCTACAGTCCTCCATTTGCTCACCTGTAAGTGGATTAACAACGCTTTCCAACTGCAGGGTGGTGCAAGGGGTACTTAGGACCCTGTACCAAAACTACTGCATAACACAGAGATCAACACACAAACACAAGTCAGGGTCCTCTATCCACCAGACGAGAGCCCAGGACCACACCCGCCATCTGCGGACGTTTTCCTGGGGTAGTACTTGCTCACATTCTGCTGTGCATGTAGTCACAGGGAACAGGCTAAATGAAGGCCTCTTTCATTCAGCCTGAGTTGTCCACCCAAGGAAAGACTCCAGCAAGCTTGTCTGGAGGCATATTAGAGCCCATGACCCGAAATAATTGACCTGAATATTGTGCAAGATGAAAATTCCTGGGCGTCATTCTGGCCAGATGTCCAGGAGCTGGTGAGGATAAAACTGCTAACTTGGGGAGAGAGATGGGTCGCTCCTGGGGAACCGCAGAACTGCCTTCTGCTAACTGCACTACCGGGCACCTGCCTATTGTTCTGGGAGGGGGCGCAGGAAGGAAAGTCTGCTTTTCTGTACTGGGTAAGTAACTTTCAAGGTAAGGATAACCTGACTGCACTCACTGAGGCTTTAGAACAATGACCACTGTCTGGTGCATCCCAGGATGTGGCTGTTTATCCCGAGGCTTGTTCCATTTCCAACAGATATTGATCACATCCCTTCTCCATGCTGGGCGCTGGGGATGCAGGGATGAAAAAGCACAGCTCACTCTCCTCCAACCACCCGCCAACCCAAGCGTGTGTTCCAGTGTGCTGGCACCTGCAGAGCCCGACATTCTGATGCAACCTGTGGGTGGGAGGAGGCAACACAGAGGGAGGGTCGGAAATTCCAAAGCAAAGAATCTGATGCCTCAGCTTCCCAGGGCAGGAGTCACAACTGCCCAGAAGCAACAGACAGCAAGGGCGGCAGTGGGTACTGGACATGCTAGCGGCACCGGGCCAGAGTCCACAACCACCTGCAGCCTCAGAGCTGGCCCCTGAAATCCACCAAGACAGGGCAGCCAGAGCCTCAGATTCTCAGGCCAAACCAGTCTCAATGCTGGGCAGCCTTTTCCACGTGACGTTGCTAGATCCCATCTTAAATGGATGCCGTAAATTTGTATTAACGTGGCATCTCACATTTAAGGAGTTTTTGAGGAAAGGTAGTGTTGAAAGTTTACCCTCCGGGCAAAAAAGAATGAATAAGAAGAGAAAAAGCCAATAACCTCACCCCTCTGAGGTTTAAACCACCGGCTCATTTCCCGGGATATATATTTCTCTTTCATTGAATTGTTTTGTCTCTTTTACTTAGATTGAAAACCTCGTGGGCAGGATCACGTGGCCCTTTTACCCCCGAGCATAACCAACAATAATCACTCGCTTTAAATAAATGAGTGTAAGAGTGAAGGCCTGTGTGTCTAGTAGCTACGCCAACATCTGTGCAAGTGCGGAGAAACGCCGCGGCCTCCCTTCTGTTTCGTGTTGCCTTCCTTGTGCAGACAAGAAGTGAGCCCCTTTTCCTGAGGTGGTCCTCAGGCAAATTGGGTGCCTGGGCTGGCCAAGAAGAGTGCAGGGAGGTCTCACCATGCCCCATTTGCACAGGTGACGGCCAGGCTTGAAGGGGGCCCATGGAATAGCAAAGCCCTGGAGAATGAATTCAACTGAGAAGGCGAAGGAGCAATCTTCCCCTTTTGGCATAAGGAGGGACAGGCCAGGAAATGGGCACTTGCAGAGGACAGGTGTAGAAAAGGCTGCACTTCAGGGAAGGTGACTATGAGGGTCTGAATGTTTGTATCCCCCCAAAATCCACATGGTGAAACTTAAGCCCAAATGTGATGGTATTAAGAAGTGGGGCCTTTGGGAGGTGATTACTCATGAGGGCAAAGCACTGGTGGAATTAGTGCCCTTATGAAAGAGGCCCAAGAGAACGTATTCACCCCTCCCACCATGGGAGAGCACATCGAAGATGCTCTTTATGAGAAACCAACCCTCACCAGATGCTGAAGCTTCGTGGCTCTTGATCTTGGACTTCCCAGTCTCTAGAATAGTGAGCATTAAATATCTATTGTTTTTAAGTTACCCAATCTAAGGTATGTTGTTATAGCAGCCTGAAGAGACTAAGAAAGAAATTGGTACCAGGAGTGGGGATATTGCTATAACAAATACCTAAAAATGTGAAAGCTGCTTTGCAGCTAGGTAACGGGTAGAGGCTGGAAGAGTTTGGAGGTGCCTGCTAGAAAAAGCCTACATTGCTGTGAACAGAACATTAAGGACAATTCAGGTATGAGCTCAGAAGAAGAGGACGAGGGCCTCTGAGAAAACCTCAATGTTCCTCAAGATTGATAAGAGGTCAGAATGAGAATGTTGGTAGGAATACGGTTAGTAAAGGCCATTTTGGTGCAGTTTCAGAAGGAAGTGAGGAACGTGTTATTGGAAACTGGAGGAAAGGCCATCTTTGCTATAAAGTGGCAAAGAATTTGGCTGAATTGTGTTCATTCCTAGTGCTTTGTGGAAGGATGGATTTGTGAACAATGAAATAAGGTATTCAGCAGAAGAAATAACTAAGCAAAGTGTTGGAGGTGCAGCCTGGCTTCTCTTACCTGCTTATAGTAAAATGAAAGAAGAGAGAAATGAATTAAAGATGAAGTTTATAATCAAAAGGGAAGAGAACCTAAAGATTTGGAAAATTAGCCTGGCCATGTACAGAGCAAAAAAGCATGTTTAGGAGAAAAAAATCAAGGGTGTAGCCAAACAACCACTGATAAGGAGATTGGTATGGAGAAAAGGAAGCTGGATGCTGCTCATCAAGACAGTGGAAGAGCGACCCCAAGAACTTCTGAGCTCCTCAGGGCTGCTTTGCCTGTCACAGGCCCAGAGTGCTAGGGCCTTGGGGATAGAATGATTTCAAGGCTCTGCTGCCCACACTCCAATGCCGTGTTCCTTGGCCACCCCAGGTGTGGCTCAAGCAGACCCAGGTGCGGCTCAGCCCACCCCTCTGGAAGTCACAAGCAGTAAACTCTGGCAGCATCTATGCAGTGCCCTTTCCATAGGAGCTGTGGGGACATGGCTCCCTCCATCCAGATTTCATAGGATGACCTGGAGAGCCCCCGCACCCAGGGAGAGAACTGACACAGAGGTGGGGCCACCT
This sequence comes from Mandrillus leucophaeus, assembly GCF_000951045.1. Classification (NCBI taxonomy): domain Eukaryota; kingdom Metazoa; phylum Chordata; class Mammalia; order Primates; family Cercopithecidae; genus Mandrillus; species Mandrillus leucophaeus. Next base: position 2,442,566 of record NW_012101299.1, read on the forward strand.
CAGAGAGTTCCCACCAGGGCAATGTCCAGTGGGGTTCTGAGGGTAGGAGTGCCCACGAGACTCCAGTACAGTAGAGCCAGCAGCCCCAGCCTGGGAGGGCAGCAGGCATGGAGCTGCAACCCGGGAGAGCTTCAGGAGTGACCATATACCACACCCTCCGCGACCCCTCCATTCAACCACTGAATCTTTCAATACCGCCCAACTCACCTCCTCTTCACCCCCATCTTCCTCCCTCCTCTGAACAACTGCAGACCCATCTTCCAGGCTCCTCTCCCCACTCCAGACTCTCCAGAACTTTCTCCACAGTGATGCTCCTAAAAACCAACCCAAATGTGACCCAAAGACCCAAAGGCTAAGTTCCACCAAGGGTTCCCACATTGCCTTCATATGGAAAGAAGGAAACCGAATGCTACTTATCAGGACGGTGGAAGAGGGACCCCAAGGGTTATCCTAAGCATTGGCAAAAAAGCCCTGCACGAGGGGCCCCTGGCTGCAGCACAGCAGCACCATCCTCTGGGCACCTTGCTCAGAGCTCCATACATGCACTGCACCTCTGCGTACAGGCTGCCTCAGTCTGAAAGGCTGAGCCACCCTTCCCAGCAGTTCCTAGTCCCTCAAGACTCAGTCAAGATTAGCTCCTCCAGAAAGACTTCCTAGAGCACTGTCCTGCCCCTCCGTGTGAGTCTGAGCCCTGCTCCAGCACCTCCAGCCTGTATCGGAACCCCCCACCCACCAACCCTCCATAGAGGGGCTCCCTGGGCTGGGTTGGGCACCACTCTCCCTGGACCTTGGCACTGAACATAACTTCCAGTCTGGCACACAGTGGACAGCCAGTAAAAAGTGTTTCTGACACAGCAATAATGGACTGATGTGAAGCAAGTCACAACGACCCCAGGACTCCACTTTTCCACCAAGTGAGGGGATATTATGCAGTGAGCTACAAGACCACTTCCAACCCTAGTATTGCACCAATTGTCCTCGAACTAAAGCCACTGAAAACAAAGCCTGGTATAAGAGGGTCTTTCTTAGATGGAACATAGCTGCTCTCATGATCTGTCATGCCACGTGACACGCCATATTCTGCAGGCTGCAATGCTGCAGCATTTGTGACCTTGGGAACCACAATTCTGACACAACAGATTAGACACTAAGCATGTCTAGCTATCATTAAACTTCCCCAGCAGCAGGGCGATGATCGGATCAGACCTCAATTCTGCTCTCAGTTGTAATAGGAGTTTAGAGCCATATGTGCCTCGTTGCCTGAGGCACAGTAAGGCTGTGTTTAACAGGGCTCACGCTAGGGAAATAATGTTCCAACGGATCATAAACAATATTGCATTTGCATCGTGAATGTTTTTCCCTGTTTCCTCTCATCATAAGAAAAGCTGTATGCATTTGGTTCATCCTTCCCCAAAACACATCCAGCCTGTTTTTCCAGAAGCACACGGTGAGAAGAACCTCCTGCTGTCTGATGGACCCTGTTAATCTGAGCACATCCGAGCTGTACCTGGGGCTCCGGTCAAAAGCACATGCCTCAGAAATGACTGCAAGCACCCAGACCAGGGCGGGAACGAGGAACTTCAGATCAGCCAGACTCCTCCTGCAACACGGCCCGCCAACCCTCCACTCCAGGGGGCTCACCTTTTCTCTTGGCCGATTCTTCGACGTTTCAGGCTACACACAGGGGAGAGAGAGTGTGTGTGTGTGTTTACGTGTATATGTATGTGTTTCTGTGTGTGTATGTGTATATGTGTGTGTGTATGTGTGTGTTTATGTATGTTTGTGTGTGTTTATGTGTATATGTGTGTTTATGTGTGTACGTGTTTATGCATGTATGTTTATGTGTGTTTGTGTGTGTGTTTGTGTGTATGTGTGTTTACATATGTGTGTTTATGTCTGTATTTCTGTGTGTGTTTATGCATGTGTGTTTATGTGTGTGTTTATGCATGTGTGTTTATGTATGTGTGTTTGTATGTGTGTGTTCATACTGCAGTGCTTTTGGGGGATATCAGGTTTCCTTTCAATGTTTCCCAAAGCAGCACCTGTAAACCTGGCCCCCACCGCACCTGCAGGGCTCACTCCCCAGAAGCAACACTTCCAGCTTTGCAAATTGTTTCCTGCTGAGTTCCACATTTCCAAATAGCCACGTACTGCCATCTCTTAGCATTTCAATGTTGCACTCACTGAACTTCCTATTTAGGATGAGGAGTTAGCTTAGTAACTGCCCCCGACGCACACACACAGAGCTGCACACACACACACCCTGAGTTGCACACACATACCCCGAGTTGCACACACACAGAGCTGCACACACACACACCCCAAGCTGCACACACACACACAGCTGCACACACACACAGAGCTGCACACACACGAAGCTGCACACACATGCACTGTTGCACACACATATTCTCATGCCCGCTGTGCGTTCCCCGAGCCTGGGCATGTGGTCGTTTTTGTTAAATCCGTGTCTAGCATTGACATTCTTATTGTGAAGCTGCCTCTCACCACCGAGCCCCTGCACTTGATTGTATTTCCTTTCTTGTACAAATTTTGTATATCTTGGAGTTAACTGACTTTTTTCCTCTTTCACTTAATTTTCTACACCCACCTTAAATTCATAGCCAGCTCTTCGGGCAGAGCTCAACCTCCCTCTCAGCCTGGTAAAGCACCCCTTGATTAACTGAACCAGGCACTTCCCTATCAGCTCCCCCATGTCCTGGATTCCATGCCTCCCTTCTTGTTTACTCCCCACTTTAAATGGAACAAAATCTCCACGAGCTTCAAAAAGAGGGTGTTTTGAAGCTGTTTTTTTTTTGTTTGTTTTTTTTGTTTTTTTTGTTTTTTTGAGGCAGGTTTCACTGTGTTGCCCAGGCTGGACTCAAATGCCTGGGCTCAAGCAATCCTCCTGCCCCAGCCTCCCGAGTAGCTAGGACTACAGGCACGCAACACCACACCACAGTGAAGACACTTTTTGAGACCTTATAAAATTATAAATATCTTTATTCCACTCGCATACCTGATTGATGATTTACTGGGTATGGGATTCCTGGTGGGAAGTCATGTTCCTTCTAAATTCCAAATGCTTGTCATGGAATGTGACCTTCTAGCTTGTGCTTGAAAAGGTGTGGAGCCATGAGAATGTCCCCCAATGCCTCCACCCCCACACCTGCTCCTCCACCCACCACCTGCGCCTTCATCCTCCCACACATGCCTCCTTCTGCCCCCACACTTCCATCTGCACCTCGCATTTCCAGCTATCAGGAGCATGGAATGGCTCAGAGTCCCAGCTGCACTGCTCTGAAATCTGTGGCCACATCTGTGCAGCCAGGGAGGCACATGACAGGGTTCCAAGGCAGTGCTGTTCTTGGAGGACCCTCGTCTCCTCTGATGGCTGTGAAGGCATGAGGATCCTCATGACCTTGGGCTGCCGCAGGCCACGGCTCTCCCCCATCCTTCCTCCCATCTCCATCACTGGGGTGTCCTCCTCTGAGGCCCAAGAACTTTTCCCGGCCCCTCCAATTCCTGTCCCGCAGCCGTGTTGCCCTGTGGGATCCGTGCACGTGCAGTTCTGTCTTCTCATCTGCTTCTCACAGGAACCAGGTGGACCCAAAAGTCAAAATGCCATTTTCCTTTGATTATTTGTTTGATGTGCTTTTTCTCTGGCAGCTTTTAGAAGCTTCTGTTCATTACTGGTGTCTTGAAATGTTGTGACAATATGCTTTCGTGTAAGTTTTTCCTCCCTTATGGGTCTGGGCATTCAAGGGGCCTATGTTTATTTCCCGTGGCTGCTGAAATGCAGCACCGCGGGCTGGAGCTCATAAACATCCGAAATGCATTGCCTCCCAACTCTGGGGCTGGGAGTCCCAGAACAAGGTGCCAGCGAGGTTGGCTTCTCTTGGAGGTCCCTGGGGAGGATCTGTCCGGGCCTCCTCCTGCCTCAGGTGGCTGTCCAGCCGTGGCGCTCCCTGGCTTGTGGCTGCTTCACTCCTATCTTCACATGGTGCTATCCCTCTGTAACCGTCTCTGTCCAAATGTCCCCTTACAAGGATACCAGTCATATTAGACTGGGGGCCCGCTCTGCTCCAGCAGGACTTCATCTAAACCTAACTAATCACATCTACAAAACCCTGTTTCCTAATAAGGTCACCCTGGGGTTAGCATTTCAGTGTATGAATGTGGAGCAGGGGACACAATTCAACACATGCCAGGGTCCCTTAGATTTGGAAACTCAGGTCCTTCCACCTGCCGTGGGCTCCAGCCTCACTTTTGGGAGTTCCCACTTGTTGGAGGTGGGGCTGCCACAGTGAGCTTCTGATGTGCTCGTCTTTTTCATGTATTTTTAAATGCTTTGTCCTTTTTTTCCTGGGAAACATCTTTTTGTTGTTGTTTTTAGAGGTGAGGGTCTCAAACTTCTAGACTCGAGCAATCCTCCTGCCTTGGCCCCCCGAGTAGCTGGGATTTCGGGGCACTCACCACCATGCTAGCTGGGAAATGTCTTTAGCATGTGTGAAGCTATGGAAATGTGAACACTCTGCCGTCCTGTGCCGTCACTGACGGGGCATCCCGAGCTTGTTTCGGACCCAGCCCCACTCTCACCTCCACAGGGGATAGGTTTCAGCCATCCCGACTCCTTGTTGGTTTCCTTTTTATGGCCCCTGCTGGGGTTGTTTGCTTTATTTTGTTTTATCTGTATATGTTTTATGTGTTCCTGTCTATA
>NW_012101299.1:2447335-2448096 GCF_000951045.1 Mandrillus leucophaeus
CTGTCCGGGCCTCCTCCTGCCTCAGGTGGCTGTCCAGCCGTGGCGCTCCCTGGCTTGTGGCTGCTTCACTCCTATCTTCACATGGTGCTATCCCTTTGCAACAGTCTCTGTCCAAATGTCCCCTTACAAGGATACCAGTCATATTAGACTGGGGGCCCGCCCTGCTCCAGCAGGACTTCATCTAAACCTAACTAATCACATCTACAAAACCCTGTTTCCTAATAAGGTCACCCTGGGGCTAGCATTTCAGCATATGAATGTGGAGCAGGGGACACAATTCAACACATGCCAGGGTCCCTTCGATTTGGAAACTCAGGTCCTTCCACCCGCCGTGGGCTCCAGCCTCACTTTTGGGAGTTCCCACTTGTTGGACATGGGGCTGCCACAGTGAGCTTCTAATGTGCTCGTCTTTTTCATGTATTTTTAAATGCTTTGTCCTTTTTTTCCTGGGAAACATCTTTTTGTCGTTGTTTTTAGAGGTGAGGGTCTCAAACGCCTAGACTCAAGCAATCCTCCTGCCTTGGCCCCCCAAGTAGCTGGGATTTCGGGGCACTCACCACCATGCTAGCTGGGAAATGTCTTTAGCATGTGTGGAGCTATTGAAATGTGAACACTCTGCCGTCCTGTGCCGTCACTGACAGGGCATCCCGAGCTTGTTTCGGACCTAGCCCCACTCTCACCTCCACAGGGGATAGGTTTCAGCCATCCCGACTCCTTGTTGGTTTCCTTTTTATGGCCCCTGCTGGGGTTGTTTGCTTTAT
>NW_012101299.1:2448695-2456905 GCF_000951045.1 Mandrillus leucophaeus
TGTGTTTTATGTGTTCCTGTTTTATGTGTTCACATGCGTGTCTGTGTGTGTTTTAGGTGTTCCTGTCTGTTTTATGTGTTCGTGTGTCTGTGTGTGTTTTAGGTGTTCCTGTCTGCATGGTTTTATATGTGTTCCCTCACTTAGGAGGGCAGCTCTTTTGGGTCCATTTGCTGAGCAGGTGGGGCAGAGCCCAGGGGCTGTGACATCCAACCGACCACCAGTGCCGCAGGGGCTGTGCTGGACCTCAGAATGGAAGCAGAGCCAAGCTGCAGCGTGCCTCAGCTCAGCACGGGACGTCAGCCTCATCGGCCCCTGGGGATCCAGCGGCCAGCCACTGGGTCAGAAGGCCCCAAAGTAAGGGGGGTCGTGGCGGAAGCAGTTTAGGGGACTGGGGAAGAAAAGAGGGGCTGAAAAGCCTCAGTGTTGCTGCCACAGAGAGGCAGGTGGGTGTGGCTCACTCCCAGCGCCTGAGGATGGGGACAGGGATGCAGGGGGCATGGGAGCGGGAGGGCTGTGGGAAAGTCGCCACTCCACCTGGAACCGGCCCTCATGGTGCAGAGACACGGTGTGTGCTGTGAGCACAGGCATGTGACGTGTCACTCGTGTTTCTTTCTGAGAGGTCAGAGTGTCTGTGATAAAGTCAGGTGTCCAGAGGCACAAGCACAGCCAGGCAGTGCTTCCCGCGGGACGATGAGCTCACAGACCGCGTCCTTCTAACTCCCACTGCGCTTACAATCTTCACACAGGCGCTTAATTAGTCCCCGGTGGTTTCAAGTTCAGTAACTGGGTCTGTTTCCTCACAGTGTTTACCTCCACGCAGAGGGGTGTACTCCCCTTGGCTGCAGAGCCCCGTACTGCCTGGCACCACCTCCATGGGGGCACAGGGTGAGGACCTGCCAGAGCAACCAGTCTCTGGCTCCTCGAAGCCTGGTGGGACACCAGCAGCACCAGCATCGGCTGGGCACCAAGAAATGCAGATGCACAGGCCCCGCTGTAGGAGGTTCTGCACAGACAGGAGCCCGGCCTGGACTTCGCACACAGCTTCCAGTCTGGGAAGTGCTGGCTCTGCTCGTCCTGGGCTGGGAGTCACATGGCACAGGGTGGACCTGCAACCCCCTCCCCTCTCTGGACCTCAGCATCCTTCTGTGGGAGGTAAGAGTCTGTCCAAGCTGTTTTCCCAGACCCTGACGGTCTGCAATTAATTGAAGGAGGCTCCGAACAGAGCAAGTAGAGCCTGCAAACATTTGCGTCTGTGCAGGGGCCCACCCGGGACCTAAGTGGACATAAAGTTGTTATTTCTTGCAACTTAATTATTTTATAGAATTTTAGAACTGGCAGATATCTCAGAGATCATGCACATTGCACCCTTGATTTTTACACATGAAAGAACGGAGGGCCACATCGGTCATGTGGCTTATGGGAGGCCAGAGAAGCTATCGGCAGTGGTGAGAGCCTGGATATCTAAATGGACAACAGCCAGACCAGCTGTGGACACAGAGCCTGGAGATACAAGCTGCAGCCACCAGTCCGGGAGCTGGCCCACTGTCTACAAGTCAGGGGTACAGGAAGTGAGGCCACTGTCTCTGCAGCAACCAACCCAGGAGCCAGCCCACTTTCTACAAGCCAGGCTTGTGAGAAGCGAGAGCACTGTCTCCACAGGAACCAGCCTGGGAGCCGGCCCGCTATCTACAAGCCAGGCTCTGGGAAGTGAGGCCACTGTCTCTACAGCAACCAGCCCTGCTATTTACAGGCTAGCTCCTGGGCTCATTGGAGAGGTACGGGAAGTGAGGCCACTGTCTCTACAGCAACCAGCCCTGCTATTTACAGGCTAGCTCCTGGGCTCATTGGAGAGGTATGGGAAGTGAGGTCACTGTCTCTACAGCAACCAGCCCAGGAGCCGGCCTGCTATCTACAAGCCAGGCTTGTGAGAAGCGAGAGCACTGTCTCCACAGCAACCAGCCCTGCTATTTACAGGCCGGCTCTTGGGCTCTTTGGAGAGGTAAGGGAAGTGAGGCCACTGTCTCTAACAGCCACTCAGGAAGCCAAACCATAACCCTTGTAACCATCGGCCCCAAATGGTCCGGGCTTGGTTCATAACTGCCGCTTCCCTAATTGTTGTCCCCACTTGCAACTCAGGACCAACCAGAGAAAACCAATGTGCCCCCAGCCAATCTCCTGGTGAGACAGGACATGATCTCTTGACTCCTTTGAGGATGACAACTGGAGTGGCTGGTTTGGCACCGCCCTGCCCCCGCCGAAGACACTGGCCACCCCTTGCAGGAGGGAGCATGCAAGTGAGTGCGTCAGGGAACTGCAGCAAACAAGCGCTTGAAGCTGCCCGTGGCTCCTCTCTGGCGGGAGCTGGCTCAGTGAGGGCCCCGCAGCAGCATCCAAGCATGTTACAACCAGTGCTCTTTCAGCTCTGCGGTCCAGGAACAGCCAAGTACCAACCAGCTCAGTGGAGGGTCAGGGTGGCAGCCCCTGCCTTCTCGACACCCGGGCTCTTGTCCAGTGTCCAGGAAGGATCAGGCCACGCGAGCTGTTTGAAAGGTGATGGATGCGGAAGACTTTACTAAGTGGTGGGTGGCTCTCAGCAGAAAAGAAGGCTGGAAAGGGGGTGGGAAGGTGATCTCTCCCAGAAGCCCGGCCCTCTCTGAAGCCACACTGTCTGAAGTTAGCCACGTCTAGCCACAGTCTCTGATGCTCAGCTGCTTGTGTTGCTCTGCCAGCTGAAGTCTTTTATGGGCAGAGGATGGGGCGGGGCGGGCCAAAAAGTTAACGTTCAGGTGGAAAAATGAGTCAGCTGTTTTCACTTAGGGCCACGGTTCCAGGCTTAAGGGTGGGGGTTTGCCAGGAGCCCAGCCCTTCTGTATCACTGGGACATGCTGCTTCTGAGCCACCTCCAGGTTCCCACGACAGCAGCCTCCAGCCAGGGAACCGGCCTGGTGGTCAGGCAGGAGCCTTCTTTTCTCACAGTGAGGCCTACCTATCCCCTGCCCACATTGGGGACTCTGCCAAACACAGGTGAGGGAGCGGCCCCCTTGCTGGAGAAGTTCCTGAATTGTTAGTGGGGACAACAATTAGGGAAGCGGCAGTTATGAACTACGCCCGGGCCATTTGGGGCCGATGGTTAGAGGGCTTATGGTCTGGCTTCCTGAGTGGCTGTTAGAGACAGTGGCCTCACTTCCTGTACCTCTCCAATGAGCCCAGTGCTCACTGTCCCTTCCCTCTGCTCACTGTCCCTTGCCTGGTCTTCAGTTGTTCCCACAGCAGTGAAGCGGGGATTAGATGCCAGGCCTCTGGGTCCTTTTGCCAAGCTCTCTGGATAGCCATACTGCCCAGTAGGAAAATATGGGTAGTTTTGACAAGTAAGTCATGGCTGCTGTTAGCTAGTGACTGGGCCTCCGAGGGCGGCTGGGAGGCCCCCGGCAGTTCTCGCGACGTTCCTTTGGTGACATGCATTATAAGGCCCAGACAATCAGTTGACCACTAGACTTCTAGAATTGTTTTCTCTAACATGGCACTAGCCGGCTGCATGAACCCACAGTCATCCGCCTCTATTTTGGGGTCACATCTCTTACTTGCTGTCACACAGATTCGAAAATGGGCCTGACTCCTACCACCTCTGCACGGTCTGGGTTTGGCCACCCAGTTTCCTCATGGAGGCTGAGATGCCTCAAGAGCGTTTCTGTACTCCAGTTGCATGTCCCCGGGCATAAGCGCACGTTAAATTCCCTGAGAGGCCGTGCCTAGTTTGAATATTTTTTCAGTCACTGTGCAGCGTGACAGTCGAAAACACAACAGACTCAACTAAGTCAGATGGGTGCAGAAACCCTTCGCATCATTTTAATATGAAAACTCCGCCAGGTTTACAATGTGGTCCATTGAAAAACAGGTTCAAAGAAACAATGCAGTTTACAATCCTAAACCCAAACTCCTCCTAAAAACAAATATTTCAGGGAATGAACCTCAGAGGAAGAAAAAAAAAAGTACAAAACATCTACTTTGATTGTGATTTGTGAGAGAAAGTTCCCACGATCCGAGGGACTTGGGGGTTCTCTGTGGCCACCCCGCAAAGCCGAAACGTGGGAAGGAGGGCACAGGATGATTGATTTTGATCCTGACCAATCACCTGCCCCCGTGAATGACCTTTTCTAGCTCAGTTGCCCGGCTGGGCTCAGGTGCACTCCTGGGAATGTGGAGTGCTTTTCTCCTGCTCATTTGGAATTCCATCCCACCCAGCACACTGGCCTTCCTCTCTGCGAACCCTGGTTTTCCCAACTGATAGCTCCTTTCTCTGCCACACTACAACCCACACTGCAAGAGAAGCTTACCAAGCACACACTTGCACTCAGGTTTGTTATGAATGACAGCACTGGTTCTCAAGTGAGGCCCAGGGAATTGGGGATTGGATTCAATACTGGAGACTTTGCAAAACCCAGAAGCTTAGGTCTCTGGTCCTTCTCCAGGGGAGGGCAGGCCAGACAATCTCAAGTCAAGAACTCTTCAAAAATACCCAGGAACCATGGACAGACCCACTGGCTGTTTCTCTACTGTCAAACCATGGGAACAAATCACGTGGGTGCCCTGGATAAAACATGTCCTTGGCCGGGTGCGGTGGCTCACGCCTGTAATCCCAGCACTTTGGGAGTCGGAGGCAGGTGGATCACTTGAGGTCAGGAGTTCAAGACCAGCCTGGCCAACATGGTGAAACCCCATCTCTACTAAAAATACAAAAATAAATAGCTGGGTATGGTGGCGGGTGCCTGTAATTCCAGCTACTCAGGAGGCTGAGGCAGGAGAATCACTTGAACCCAGGAGGTGGAGGTTGCTGTGAGCTGAGATTGTGCCGTTTCACTCCAGCCTGGGCAACAAGAGCAAAACTCTATCTCAAAAAAAAAAAAAAAGAGTCTCCTTAAAACACACCCAATCCATGACATCAGGTTAAAATTAACATCTGAGACTGCTGAATAGGAAAGCAAATGAGGCAGCACTGGAGAAGAGGAAACAGGGCCTGGTGGCCGGCAGACTTGCCTGAGGGAGGGCGTCATCGTTTGCATCAGCTCCTAGCACCCTTCACCACAGCCAAGCCCCACCCAATACCTTAGAAGTCTCCTTACCCCCCTAAGCCCCGTGAGCTTGCCCCCAGGAGAACTGATGAGGCAGGAAAGTGCAGAGGTGTTTGTAGTACCTCTGTCCCGTGTCCCCACAAAAAGCATCAAATCACCGGATATTTCATAATCTAACTTAGTATTACACCATCCAGCCACTTCTTCCTATGCCCTGCCCTTAAAGGAAAATGTCCCCACAAAGCTGAGCTCCTGAGGCCTCTGGCTGGTGCTGCCACTGCTCTGCCAGCTCTGGGGTGCACCCAGCTCCCCGACTTGTGTGGCCACTCCTGCACCAACCAGTGGCCAGCAGAGTCAGAGCTTCCACTAGGCCAAGGGCAGCTGGTCAGCTTAACGCATCCTTCTGCAGGGCACTCGGACCTGCATCTCACTGGCTGTTGTGTTCTCAGACCTCGCTCACTACCTAGCACAGGGTGGGGATCAAATGGCTCCCTAGACAACGCAGCTCCTCGAGGCTCTCTGGTGGTACTGTGTCCACCTGCTGCCTCCACCTCCCAAGAGCCTGGCTCTCCACAGGACTCATGGGAGCCCACCCAAGGCAGAGCCAAGAGGCAGCCCCAAGGACAGATGCCATGGTGACCCCAGGATCACCTCTGCCCTTTCCACACTGAGGCCAGGCTCTCAGACTCGTTATACATGAGAACCGCCTGCAAAGCTTAAACATTCCAGCAGCACCCGGACCAGAGCCACCCAGACCAGCAGCACCCAGACCAGCACCACCCAGACCAGCACCACTCAGACCAGCACCACCCAGACCAGCACCACCCAGACCAGCACCACCCAGACCAGCAGTACCCAGACCAGCACCACCCAGACCAGCACCACCCAGACCAGCACCATCCAGACCAGCAGTACCCAGACCAGCTGCTGCACCCAGACCAGGGACACCCAGATCAGCAGCACCCAGACCAGCACCACCCAGACCAGCCCAGACCAGAACCACCCAGACCAGCACCACCCAGACCAGCAGCACCCAGACCAGCAGCACCGAGACCAGCAGTGCCCAGACCAGCAGCACCCAGACCAGCACCACCCAGACCAGCACCGCCCAGACCAGCAGTGCCCAGACCAGCTCCTGCACCTAGATCAACTGCTGTAGCCAGACCAGCTGCTATAACCAGACCAGCGGCACCCAGACCAGTGGCACCCAGACCAGCGGCAAACAGACCAGCAGTGCCCAGACCAGCAGCGCACAGACCAGCTGCTGTACCCAGACCAGCTGTGCCCAGATCAGCTGCTGCACCCAGACCAGCTGCACCCAGACCAGCAGCACCCAGACCAGCTGCACCCAGACCAGCAGCACCCAGACTAGCTGCATCCAGACCAACTGCAGTAGCACCCCTGGGGCTGGGCCCCTGCACAGGCATTTTCAAAGCTCCCAGGAGACTCTGCTGTGAGCCATGTTAAGACCCTCAACCCAAGACATCCTTATCACACCAGGCTTAGGACTCCTGCTCCTTCTTCAGCTAGTGCCCTCACCTTTGTTGTTCCACAGTCAGGCCACAATACCCACAACTGTTTAGATTGAAACAGAGACCACCTCCCTTCACATTTCACCATGAATCCCTCCCCCACCACAAAAGCTGTAATCCAGCAAACAGGTGGAGAATAGCATGCTCAAAGACTAAACTACATGGGAGAGATCAGGTTTAAATTAACATCTGGGATGGCTGAAAGAGAAGGGAAGTCACGCAGAGGCAGGAGGGGAAGGAGGAAGGCATGGAGACCAGTGGATACGCTCCCCGGAGGGCAAGGGTGTTGTTTCCATCCACTACCAGTTCCCTTTACTCGACTGAACGTTGTAACCCCAGATTTCCTATGTTGAAACCCTAACCCCCAAGACGAAAGTATTTGGAGGCGGTGCCTTTGGGAGGTGATGAGATCATGAGGGTGGAACCCTTGGAGCCTTTCCACCACTGAGGTCAGAGCAAGAAGATGGCCCTCTGCAACCCGGAATAGGGCCCTCCCCAGAACCTGGCCACGCTGCACTGGCACCCTGGCCTCAGACTTGCAGCCTCAATAAATACCTGTTGTTTATCAGCCACCCAGCCTGATACGTTCTTCCAGCAACCCAAACAAACTGAGACATGAAAGTGGCGTTGTTCATCTGGGGTAATATCTGAGGTTCACTGCCTCATGCCAAGGAAATCAAGGACGTGGACACATAAGGAGTGAGGTTAAGAGCGAAAGTGTAATAGGCAAAAGGAAGAGAAAAGCACTCTCCTGAAGAGAGGGAGGGTCCTAAGCTGGTCTTCTGGTCCGAGGTGAAGTGCAGGAGGTTTTTTAAATGAACTTGAGGCAGCACTGTCTGATGTACATAAAGCACAAAAGATTGGTCGCTCAGGTGTACCATATGCATGGTGTGCAAAGAACTGGTTAGGACTATGTGTGCCATTTGCATCGCTCATGAAGAAGCTGGCCGCCCCAGTCTTATTTTTTATTTTATTTTATTTTATTTGAGACACAGAGTCTCTGTCACCCAGGCTGGAGGGCAGTGGTTGCCATCTCAGCTCACTGCAGCCTCCGCCTCTCGGGATCAAGCGATTCTCCTGCCTCAGCCTCCCAAGTAGCTGGGATTACAGGTGCCCACCACCACACCTGACCAATTTTTGCACTTTTAGTAGAGATGGGGTTTCACCATGTTGGCCAGGCCAGTCATGAACTCCTGATCTCAAGTGATCCACCTGCCTTGGCCTCCCAAAGTGCTGGCATTACAGGTGTGAGCCACCGCTCCTGGCCTGCCACCCCAATCTTTTATTATGTAGGTGGGTTCTCTACCTGGCTGGCGCCATGTTGCCTGCCTCGTTACTGTACAACTGGTGACAGAGGAAGGGAAGATGGCGCCTCCATGCTGAACATGCCTGGCCCTCAGGTAGCCCTTTCCTGTTGGCACAGCTGCTGGCATTCACCCACGAAAACTTCCAGCTTGCTTATTTATGTTTTCAGCTCTATTTTTCAGGCTGCTCTTTGTTTGTTAGAAAAGAAATGGGCCGGGCGCGGTGGCTCAAGCCTGTAATCCCAGCACTTTGGGAGGCCGAGACGGGCGGATCACGAGGTCAGGAAATTGAGACCATCCTGGCT
>NW_012101299.1:2457005-2463165 GCF_000951045.1 Mandrillus leucophaeus
GGAGAATGGCGTGAACCCGGGAGGCGGAGCTTGCAGTGAGCTGAGATCCGGCCACTGCACTCCAGCCTGGGCAACAGAGTGAGACTCTGTCTCAAAAAAAAAAAAAAAAAAGAAAAGAAATGATCTGGGGACTGCTTCTTGTTGAAAAGAAAACCTTGCCAAGGACTCCTTTACCGTCACTACCTACCTAAAATAATTTCTTTCTAACTCCTGTATCAACATCCCCAGCCCTCCCTCCCTTTCACCTGGTCCCTGTCCTGCTCCACCCTGTCCACTCACAATTGGCACCGATTTCCTTCATTGCAGAGATGCCTGGGAGCCCCAGAGCAACCTGTGCCTGGACCCCAGAAAAACCACAGAACCTAGGAGGGGAAACAAGAGAAATGATTCATTATTAGAAATAAATTGCATACATTAAAACGATGGTTACAGGAGGGCAGAGAATTCAAGAATTTAAGCTTTAGATTTTAAAACCACAGTGTTCTGACTCCAAAACGTCTGAGGAATACGGGAAAATGCCTAGTTTCTCTCCAGGGAATCCCACATCCAGCTATTTTATTTGTTTCAAAGCGTTTTCATCAGATTTTAAAGATGGTTTACTGCCTGAAGATGAAAGGAATGCTTGTCGGAGTAATTTTTCATAGTTCTGCTCTTTTATCCAACTAGATCAAGAAACTAAGCAGGTGTTTAGGAAAACGGCTGCATTTTGTACCTGTGGGAGCTTCAAAAGCAGTGGAGATGCAAAACGGTTCTCAAATCATCCAAACACATTTTGCATCTGGAAATACGTACATATTCATTTACCTTCAAATTGCTAAAATGATGCCTTCTGAAGTTGCCAGTTTTCCCTTCTGTTTGCAGTGTTGATGCCTCATCTCCAGAAGGTGGGGAATGTTTTGTTTTGTTTTTGTTTTTTTAGACGGAGTCTTGCTCTGTCACCCAGGCTGGAGTGCAGTGGCACAATCTCGGCTCACTGCAACCTCTGCCTCCCAGGTTCTCCCACCTCAGCCTCCCGAGTAGCTGCGACTACAGGCACGTGTCACCACGTCCGGCTACTATTTTATATTTTTAGTAGAGATGGGGTTTCATCGTTTTAGCCAGGATGGTCTCCATCTCCTGACCTCATGATTGGCCTCCCACCTCGGCCTCCCAAAGTGCTGGGATTACAGGTGTGAGCCATCCGCCTGACCTGGAAGGTGGGGAATGTTCTTTTTGCTTCCCAAAGCAGGCAGGATTCCTGAGACTTACTCATTGGCCAAAAATATTCCTCAACTGCAAATCTCTTAAAGGCCACCTGGATCACCTTAGTCCCAAGCCTCGCCCAGCTGGACATATCACACAACCATCTACCAACAGGTTGTCTAGCTTTGGGGTTCTTCCAAACCACAGCAGCAAGCTCACAAATGCCTCCTCAGCACTGAGCAGATGGAGGGTGTCTGTGCTGAACATCCTGTGTCTCAGTGTCCCATCCAAGCTGTCTGGGGCTGGCCCCTATGAGAAAGTCTCCTCACTCATTAAAAACACATAAACATGGCAATGTGGGGTGGAGAGTGACAGCCCAGACCTGCATTGAGGTTTGGTTCCCAAAACTCACTTTGATTTTGTTCTGTTTTCTTTCCTAATAGCCATTTGATGGACTGAGAGCCCCAAATGAGAACACAAACTTAGACTAAATAAACTGCTAAGTTGAGAACTTGGATCAACCAGCAGGCATATCTTCCTAAACTGTGAGTCATTACCTGGGTCTCAGTCTGGCCTTGCCAAGTGCACTGCATTTTTGAAGTGGCCTAAATGGGTTTGTTCTGCTCCCATAGATCAGTCCTCATGCTCTCCCAGCAGGAAATTGATTGTGAAAGAAAATGTTCTGACTCAAAAGGAAAAGAAGAAAGGGCGTCTTTCATCAAATACTAAAAGTTATTTGATGAGTCATATTTCAGTTTGAAACTGACTTGCAGATGAGTCTTCTTTTACTCTTACCATGTAACCCATGCAAAATTTGCATCTAAGCATAATAAAGATGAATAAGATCTTGCATTTCAAGATTTAGTAGTTTTAAGGTACTGGTGTTTCTGCACCCCCCAAAATGAATGATGTTATGAATAATGTGTTAACCCGAGTATTTTAAGTGAATAAAATATATTTGAAAGAAATAGGAAGCATATTTTCCCAAACAGAAGAATTCCTTTGTAATGCAATTAATCAAGTGCTACTTTTAAATTATTCACCTTATGAATTCGAGTTTTGAAAATCTCATTTTTCTAAAGCAGAATAGACCTACCCAGCCTGGTTTGAATGTCCTATCCCTTTGAACAGACGAAACAAAGAAAGTCTGCAACCTTCAATGCGATGGCTTCCCTAAGGAGTTCCAGTTACTCACGCATTCTCTAAAATCCTATAGCAACTCTGCTGTTCAAGGACCCTTTATATAACGTCAACAAGATCTCTAGCGTTTCCTTATCGTCACCACCACCATCACCATCACCATCTCCATCACCATCAAATGAGAGCCAATATGGGAGCATCAAACTGTAAATCTGGATTGTTTCGGAGCATGTGTTCAATTTTGAATGAATTGACAGGCCATATGAAACAACACATGCTCATATTACATATTATCCAGAAATATAAAACAGGCTTAAACCCTCAACCATTTCAGCCCCATACTCTTAAGACTGGTCCTTTCTCAGGAGCCGTTCACACGCAGTGCCGAGGACGGCCAGCAGATGGCAGCACCAAGGCTCAGACAGAGCGGAAACCAAGTGGGAGCTCAAGGGGCGTTCGATGCCCACTGCGATATCGTCAGGACACCTAAGAAAGGCAAATTATGCTCTTTCTTCCTTATTTTCTTTCTAAACACATTTGACAACCCACCTTTTATTAACACGTCTGCATCCTCTGAGACAATGCTTTTGCACACCACCACGCTCCTGCAGCACAAGGTCTCAATTGGGGATTAAGAAGGCTAAGATCCTATATAAAGAATATTTATGTCTTAATTGTCTTGAAAGCTTGGCATGGTAATTGAAGAATTCAAAGGTCAAAAAATCTACTTTGTCTCTCTTGTTTTTCAGAAAATCAAGAAGCCAACAACGCCAAGATTGATGGAAATACATTTTCCTTGTCTCTTCCGCATATTATACTAAGTGGTAATGTCAAACTGCCAGGACTTTCTGATGTTTTCTCTCTAAAGGTGAATATGCCTGAGTGTGCCCCGATAGAGATGCTCACTTATAAGTAAAAGGAAAGGCAGAGAAATCGCAAAATAAGTCATCACAAGGATAGTAAACATTGGAAAAAATGTTTAACCTCACTAGCAATCAAATATGGAAAAAAAAACCCACCAAGATGTCATGATTCACTATCAAATTATTGCACATCAAAATGTATTAATAATGAGTCCTACATGAGAGAAAATAAATTGATCCAACCTTTCTGGAGGGAATTGGAGCCAGAGACTCAGGAGCTTTAAAAATATTCATAGTCTTTGACTTTATTAGCAACCGTCTTGGGACTCTAACCCAAGAAAAAAATCTGAAATCCAAAATACGGAGTCAAGATTTTTCACTCCAACGGTACGTGTAACAGTAAAACGCAGGACGCATTCTAAATATTGCAACAGAATAGTAACTCAATTATATTTATATGACTGTATATATTTAGTCAATGAAATAATGCCCATACATACTTTCAGAGCTAAGCATCTGAAAGGATATAGACAAGCTGCCTCTAAATAGTAGGATTAATGATCGTTTCATGCTATTCTTTTGCTCATCTATGTTTTTAAGTTTTATGCAACAAACCTGTTTTAGGAGGAAGAAAACCAGTAAAAGAGACTTCATTTAAAAAATCAGTTTACTGACAGCATAGGAGCAAGTATTTATAATAAAGTATTAAGTGGATAAAAGGGAGATACAAATTCTCTACACAGTCTGGTCTGAACTATGTGAGACCATACACTGTACATAAAAGAAGGAGATAAAACAAAAGTGGTTCTCACTTACGGCGGGGCTATGGGTAATTTTATTACTTTCTCCACTTTATGTTTTCTACAATGAGCCTACATTATATTTTATGTCAGAAAATAATAATTGTAATGAAAATTTGAACTGTGATCCATAATAAAAATTAACTCAGATTAGATCATCCATACTTAAATGTAAAACCTAAAATCATAAAACTTCTTGAAGGAAACATAGAAGAAAATCTTGGCAACCTTGGGTTAGACAAAGATTACTCAGGACACTAAAAATACAACCCACACGAGAAATCGAAAACCTGGACTTCATCGAAATTTAAAACTTCTGTTTTTTGAAAGACACTTAGGAATACGAACAGACAAGCCAGGGACTGGAAGGAAATAATTTGCAAAGCACAGATCTGATAAGGACTTGTATTCACTTTATAAAAAGAATGATGAAAACTTGATCATAAGAAAACCCAATTTAAAAAATGGGCAGAAGGTTCGAACAGACTTGTCACCAAAGAGAGTACATGGAGGGCAACAGCGCTCGTGGAAGAGCTCAATGCCCCAGTTATCATTCGGGAAAAACAAGTTGAGCCACAATGAAATACTGCAACCCATCTATTAGAATGGCTAATTTTTTTTTGGAGTCTCGCTCTGTTGCCCAGGCTGGAATGCAGTGGCACAATCTCAACTCACAGCAATCTCTGCCTCCCAGGTTCAAGCAGTTCTTCTGCCTCAGCCTCCCGAATAGCTGGGACTACAGGCACCCGCTGCCATGCCAGGCTTTTTTTTTTTTTTTTTTCTGCATTTTAATAGAGACGGGGTTTCACCGTGTTGCCTAGGCTAGTCTCGAACTCCTGAGATCAGGCAATCTGCCCGCCTTGGCCTCCCAAAATGCTGGGATTACAGACATGAGCCACTGCACCGGGCTAATTTTTTTAAAAAACCTGGCAATACCAAGTACTGACAGGGATTTAGAGCAGCTTCTGCCACATTCTGCTGGTGCAAGTGGCGCAGGCACCTTGGAAACCGACTGGCAGCTTTTTATCGGTAAACATAAGCTTCCTTATACCCACAAATTTCACTGCTCAGTATTCACCCAAGAAAAATGAAAGCTTAGGTCCACACGAAACCCATATACAAAGGTTTATAGCACTTATGTATGTAGGTATATATGTATGTATTTTGAGACCGAGTCTCTCTCTGTCACCCAGGCTGGAGCGAACTGGCGCGATCTCGGCTCACTGCAAAATTTGCCACTCAGGTTCAAGCGATTCTCGTGCTTGAGCAATGCAGGGCTGTTGCCTGAATCTAGGTGTGGATTTTTGGAAACAAGGCCAATTAGGTCACTAATTAGTTTCATTTAGTAGCACAAGCAGAGGTTCCAGTCAATCAGATTTAAAACTTACTTTTAATACATACCTCTGTTTCATTAATTTTCATTTCAGGTCCCCCATATGGAGAAGAAAAGTGTGCCTTTATCTTGTTATTTGAGGATCTTTTTTAGGCTTTGTTGCTGCCCTAAGGAAGAAAAGGAATTCTCCTTTATCGCCAGTGTCCCAGGAAGGAACCGGGAAGTAGAATGACAGCAATATTGGAAATTACTTTCCATCTGAAGTGATTTGGTACAATCAATGGTCCGTCCTGCATACAGACAACAGAATATACAGAGCTCTGTGGCAAGAGTGAAATGAATTGCATTTTTTAAAGATGCTGCTCAAGTTTGCATTCTCAGAAAGCCTCTGCTTCCCTAAACTCTGGGTTTCCCTCTTTACTATGCCCAGTAATGATGAGCTGAAGTACAAATTGCCCTCCCAACAAACTTCCAAGCAACTCTAGCACAGTCGCCTTCTTTTTCTTCAAACTGTGACTTCCAAGGACTTTTACACTTTGCCTGGTGACATGGAACACGTACGCTCTACACATAGGGAACAAAGTTTCCTGGAGAAACACTTGAGCGGGTGCAGTGTCTTCTGCTAGTTTTCATTCTGTTCTCTACGGCACGTTTCATTTATTAAAGCGCTGGTCGAGACCCTCTAAAAACTCCATCCCTTAAGAAGGAGTAGAGTGATCCATGATGTGAAAACCGCAACCCAGTGAGCCTGGCCGCACAACGCTTCAAAGCCTCATTACCGACTGTGGCTCCCTGAGGCCATGGGCTTCCGGCAGCCAGTGGTAGCTGGCGGCTTTCCTGAC
>NW_012101299.1:2463534-2466702 GCF_000951045.1 Mandrillus leucophaeus
ATCATTAGACCAAAAAAAAAAAAAATCTGCAACTAGGTCAAATGAAATCAAGTAGGAATTCATCAAGGGGATGGATTTTGTTAAGTTTCCGTTGACTGCATGGAGCAGGTCTGGGTTTCCCTGCACTTCCTCCCTTCTGTCTGGGAAGCCCCAGGGGAGGCTGCACTGCAGGTGGCTTGAGTCTCCTGGTCCCTGGGAGAGCTGCCCCCATGGCTCAAGTCTGGAAGCAGCCCTCCAGGATGCCCGTGCTGGTGCTCCACACTCGGGAGCCCCCAGGAGCTCCACGGACTCACTTCCCAGGCAATGGTAATTTCCAAATTCCCCAAGATGCGGCTTT
Source organism: Mandrillus leucophaeus (assembly GCF_000951045.1). Classification (NCBI taxonomy): domain Eukaryota; kingdom Metazoa; phylum Chordata; class Mammalia; order Primates; family Cercopithecidae; genus Mandrillus; species Mandrillus leucophaeus. The sequence continues at coordinate 2,463,872 of NW_012101299.1, forward strand.
CCTTGACTGACAGAGGCACCTTCTTGCTGCCTCCTGGCACTTCCTGCTTACCGGGGGAGGGAAACCATGTCCTCCTCCCCTCCACTCTCCAGAGACCACCCCTGGTGATGTGGATGTTTTTTGAGGAACAACTTTAAAGCGTGGGGTTAAAATTCCAGTAGCCGTCTCTCTTCCACCTTCCTTCGAAGACGTTATCTCCCAGCTTGTTTCTTCGCATTCAAGCAGGGCACATGGCCTGCAGCCTTGGCCTGCTAACAGCATGGAATTGTGACCACGGTGTCCAGGGCAGACTGAGAGGGAGGGTGTGTCTGACGCTGCCCAGGGACCGTCTGCTTCTCTCGTTCTGTGGCAGAGCTTCCCAGATCATGGGAGACATTCACGCCACTGTTTGGAGCACCCCTAGGTAAATAGGAACCCCAGCCAGGAAATTGCCCACTATGGCTTGTGAGTTCCCGGGAGCTCTGTGCTCCAAACGTAGCTGAGCTGACAGCAGCAAAGGAAGGAGCTGGAGAAGCATCAACCACCCAGGCTGTCACGTGCCCAGGAGGGAAAATGGGAAAGGTCCTGGGTGCACAATAACACAGGACACCAGCGAAACGTAAGGGGCATCCAATGGGAATCCCCCCCAGTCTTGCTACTGCAGCGGTGGGAAACTCATCTGCATGCACTAGATTCATCTCCACGTGATAGCTCCACAGTTAAGGAAAAGAAAATACCCAGCGAAACATAAGGGGCATCCAGTGGGAATCCACCCCAGTCTCATCTCCTGGTGATGGCTCCATAGTTAAGGGAAAGAAACTACCACCACAGGTTTTCAAAATGCAGAACAATGTCATCAAACAAACGAATTGGGTGGAATTCCTACTTTGCTCGTGGGAGCCAGAATCCTCCTCTGTGTATACTTGGCCTTAACTCAGAAACACCAGCCAAAGGCAGCTGTCCCCTTGGGGGCACCCTGGCTTCTCAGCCCACCCACTCAAGGTCACCCTGACTCCTGTAGGAACCCCTCCACCCACCCCAGGGTCATGCTGCAGTCCAAATACTGCAAGGGACAGGGGAGAGGGTTGACATCCCAGTGTTCCAATGGACGGCCAGGGTGTGAATGTTAGTGTTGGGCTGAGCTGTATCTGGCCTCTTTGGACCTACAAAAAGGAAAAATTAACTTTTCATGTTTTGAGGTAGCCTGAATCGTGGGCCCCCGCCCCCGCCCCCACCCAAGATGTTTGCCTCCTAATCCCCAGAACCTGTGACTATGTCACCTTACATGGCAGAAGAAGGGACTTTGCAACGTGACTAAGTGAAGGATCTGGGCATGGGCAGATCATCCCGGGTGATCTTGGGGGTCCTTTTAGGAGAGAGGCAGGAGTCAGTACTGGGAGCTGTGAGGATGGAAGTGAGAGGGTGGAGTGATGCGAGGAGGGGTTCAGGGCCTCGGGAACACAGGCAGCCTCCAGGAGGAACACGACCCCCCAACACCTTCACTGTAGACTTCTGGCCTCCAGAGCTGTAAGGGAATGGGTCTGTGTTGTTTAAGCAAGTGCACTGTGGTGACTTGTTACGGCAGGGGTGGGAAACTCATGGGTGTGCACTAGATTCATTGCCAAAAGGAGGCTCAATGTTCCACCCTTCTCTTGGGTCCATGCCCCTGTTCCCCATCCCTTAAATGTGGGTGGTTCCTGTGACTGGTGGTCAGGACAGCAAGCCAGTTCTGAGCCGAGGCCTCTGGAGGCCTGGGAGTCTCGAATCACCCCTTGGCACCCACCTCTGTCCCTGGAATCACCCCATGGCACCCGCCTCTGCTACTGGAGAAAGAGAGCCTGGGCATCACAGCTCAGGCCACGTGGGCTGACCAGCTGTCTAATCTTTTACCTTTCCCCCCATCAGACTTTGGAAGTTAAACCCAATATTTATACTTACTTACCAATGGCTCTCCAGTAAATATTCCTAGAAGTCAGGGTGCAATAAAAATAAGTAGTCAGGTTCAATAAGGGAAGGGAAATTGTTATTTTCTGAAAGCTTTCAAAAGACCAAGTGCTTTCACTTAAGAATCCCACTTAATTCGGAGGTTAGAATAAAAACTTGTGACAATGAATGGAAACAATACTATAAAGCTTCTTTAAAGAAAACAGTGCAGTGTTGATGTGTGAATAGACAATAGAGGGTCCTGAAATGACCGAAACACGTGGAAAATCAGTGTCCGGCAGAAGTGGCATCTCACGCTACTGGGGTAGGGACGAGTGTTTTAGTCAATTGAGTGAGACAATTGGTAGCCTTTGGGAAAAAGATAAAAGTTCCATATATCACATCAAACATAAAGATAAACTCCCAGTGGATCAGGGATCTAAATATTTAAAAGCTAAATTAATGAAAGTACTAGAAGAAAATATGATTAAATTCCCATTCAACCTGCACATTGAATCTTTCTAACTATAATCCCAAATCCAGAGGCAATTAAAAAAGAAAAATAAATTTGACTACATAAAAATAAAATAAAGCTGTGTAACAAAATATCATAAATGGAACAAAAAAGCCTGATACATTGGGAGAAAATATTTGTAACACGTATCATGGATGAAGGACTCATGTCTCCAACCTATAAAGACGTCTTTAAAATGGAAAGAAAAGAACCAAAAAATAAAAGAAAAATGTAGAAAATATATGAACAGATAATTCACAAAAGAGATGTCAAAATGATCCTCGCCATATAAAACATGTTCTACCTCACTCACGACTAGAAACATGCCAATTGAAGCCACACGGAGATACCATTTCTTGCCTATTAGATTAGTAAAAATCAGTATGAAAACACCTTCCTCCTCCTCCTCTTCCTC
>NW_012101299.1:2466752-2467574 GCF_000951045.1 Mandrillus leucophaeus
CAGAGTCTCGCTCTGTCGCCCAGGCTGGAGTGCAGTGGCGCGATCTCGCCTCACTGCAAGCTCCGCCTCCCGGGTTCATGCCATTCTCCTGGCTCAGCCTCCTGAGTAGCTGGGACTACAGGCGCCCGCCACTGAGCCCGGCTAATTTTTTTTTGTATTTTTAGTAGAGTTGGGGTTTCACCATGGTCTGGATCTATTGACCTTGTGATCCACCCGCCTCGGCCTCCCAAAGTGCTGGGATTGCAGGCGTGAGCCACCGCACCCGGCCGCCAGAGCTCTTCAAAAGTGACAAGGTCACCACGAAGTGACAAGGTCATAATTAAAACAAAGACTGAGGATCTGTTCCAGATTAAGTAAGAATCAAGAAACATGACAACTGGCCAGGCGCGGGGGCTCACGCCTGTAATCTCAGCACTTTGGGAGGCTGAGGCAGGCGGATCACGAGGTCAGGAGACCGAGACCATCCTGGCTAATACAGTGAAACCCAGTCTCTACTGAAAATACAAAAAAATTAGCTGGGCGTGGTGGTGGGCGCCTATAGTCCCAGCTACTTGGGAGGCTAAGGCAGGACAATGGCCTGAATCCAGGAGAGCTTGCAAAGAGCTGAGATCGCACCACTGCACTCCAGCCTGGGCCTCTGTCTCAAAAAGGAAAAAAAAAAAAAGAGAGAGAGAGAGAGAGAAAAAGCAAAAAAGAAAAAGAAAGAAACATGACGACTAAATGCAACATGTGATCCTGAATTCGATCCTGGACCAGAAAAACACAGATTCCTGGCCCTGCCCCAAGACCTCCTGAATCAGAACATCTCATGTCAAGGCCCAG
>NW_012101299.1:2467624-2469660 GCF_000951045.1 Mandrillus leucophaeus
TTCACACAGCCTTGAAGTATCTCTCCATATGTAGATACACATTACAAAGGGAAAAAGGACTTCCCAGTGGAGAGACCTGGCAGGCACCCTATTGAATGACTGATAAAAGTCACCATCAGCAGGAACAGGACAAACCGACTGAGGCACAGAGAAGACACATCCCTCCTGGGGTTTCCTGCCCAAAACGCACAGTGAAGCCCTCAGACAAGCTGAGCAACACCCTGCAGAATAACTGGCCAGAGCTCTTCAAAAGTGACAAGGTCACCACAAAGTGACAAGGTCGTAATTAAAACAAAGACTGAGGATCTGTTCCAGATTAAATAAGAATCAAGAAACATGACAACTGGCCAGGCGCGGGGGCTCACGCCTGTAATCCCAGCACTTTGGGGGGCTGAGGCAGGCGGATCACGAGGTCAGGAGACCAAGACCATCCTGGCTAATACAGTGAAACCCAGTCTCTACTGAAAATACAAAAAAATTAGCTGGGCGTGGTGGTGGGTACCTGTAGTCCCAGCTACTTGGAAGGCTAAGGCAGGACAATGGCCTGAACCCAGGAGAGCTTACAAAGAGCTGAGATCGCACCACTGCACTCCAGCCTGGGCCTCCGTCTCAAAAAGAAAAAAAAAAAAGAAAGAGAGAGAAAAAGCAAAAAAGAAAAAGAAAGAAACATGACGACTAAATGCAAGATGTGATCCTGAATTCGATCCTGGACCAGAAAAACACAGATTCCTGGCCCTGCCCCAAGACCTCCTGAATCAGAACATCTCATGTCAAGGCCCAGGAATCTGAATTCTAATTGGCACCATGTGACTCTTCAGTACACTAAAGTTGAGAACAATATGACTGTGATCTTATTCACGTAACAGGCATGACTCAAATGATCGAGCAAACATATCCAGGACATTTACAAATGGAGAAAAGTGCTGTGAGGGAAAGGTGGAGGGAATGATGACCTCAGATCACACAAAACACAGATGGGATCAGATGGGGACAGAGGAAGGCTTGGGGAAAGTCTCCCTGAGGAAGTGGCTTATATGAAATGAGACCTGGGAAACAGATGGGTTGAGGAGACACAGAGAGGGGGAAGAGTGGCCAAGACAGAGGGAATCGCTGATGGAGAAATCCTCAAGAGGGAGGAGACGTGGAGATTTGGAGGAATTGATGTTAACCGAGGCTTACCAAGCCCATGAAGGTGACAAGTGTGGCTCTCGAGGGGTTTCACAAGCACCTGGTGGGCTTCCCAGTCCTTGAGCTCAAGGCCTTGTCTTCATACTGAGAGACTGCAGAAAATTCCATGATGAGATTCAGACACGATTAGTTTAGCTTTTTCTCTTCCTGCCCAGCACAGCCTCAACATTCAGCAAATGTCTTCAGCAGGGAGCAGGTCGAGTGTTTGAGACCCACCAGGTCGCCCTAATCCCGTGTGGCTGCCGACACCATGCAGTCCGCCATCCCCAGCAGCAGCCCCGTCCAGCCTGAGCCCACATTTGCTCCCCAGAGCCTGGCCTGCACCCTCGGCCCCTCGGGTTCCCATCGCTCCGGTGGCCCTCGGAAGCTTTGAGGGAGATATTACAATGGAATTGTATGCACTCACTGAAACTATGTTATAAGGAGTCGTTTATAAAGTCATATAAAAGATATTATGTTAAATGAAAAAATATGCAAAATTACTTACAAAATGTTATTAGTTTATTTTTAAATTAATAGCACTATAAATTCTCCCATCAGAACACCCTCCCTTAATCAGTCAAACATCAAAAGAGGCTAGCCAGGGCTTGCTGCTCCATCCACTCCACAACGCTCTGCAACCTGGCCAGCTCCGCTTCAGCCCCTACAGGTCGTGAGTGGAGGATGTAGAAGTCTCTGGGGACTGGATCCAGAGTCCCAAGAAGTCCGGGGACCAGCCCTGACAATAGACTAAAGACCTTCAGGGGTTGTTTGCTTTTTTCTTGTAAATTTGTTTGAGTTCTTTGTAGGTTCTGGATATTAGCCCTTTGTCAGATGAGTAGATTGCAAAAATTTTCTCCCATTCTGTA
>NW_012101299.1:2470425-2475663 GCF_000951045.1 Mandrillus leucophaeus
GACATCACACACCGGGGCCTATTATGGGGAGGGGGGAGGGGGGAGGGATTGCACTGGGAGTTATACCTGATGTAAATGACGAGTAGTTGGGTGCTGACGAGTTGATGGGTGCAGCACAGCAACATGGTGCAAGTATACATATGTAACAAACCTGCACGTTATGCACATGTACCCTAGAACTTAAAGTATAATAATAATAAAAAATAATAATAAAACAAAAAAAAAAACAAAAAAAACAAAACAAACAAACAAAAAAAGACCTTCAGGGGACCAAATCTGGTGGCCAAATGCAGAGTGTCCAGTCCACACCCATGTGACCCACCCAGGAGCTTGGCCTCAATGAGGCATCTCTGTCTGTTCAGGCTGCGATAGCCCAACACTGTAGACTGACAGCTCAGACAACAGAAATTTACCTCTCACAGTTCTGGAGGCTGGAGGCTGGGACCCAGGTGCTGCCAAAGCCAGGTTCTGGGGAGGGCTTGCTTCCTGGTGTACAGACGGCCGGCTTTTCTTTGTATCCTCACATAGCAGAGAGAGGTCATCTTTCTGGGTCTGTTTTAGAAAGGCACCAATCCCATTCATGAAGGCTCCACACTCATGACCTAATCACTTCCCACTAACCTTGCTTTTCCAAATACCGTGCCATTGGGGGTTGTGGTTTCCGGGTATGAATTAGGGAGGAGAACGCAAACACGCAGTCCATAACAGGAGATGTCCAGATATGACTCAGGGTTGGTCTTCCACCAAGGCAAAGCAACAAGCATGGGCACCCAGGATGGGAGCCACCCAGACTATTTTTGTTTGGTTGCTGAGGGCATGGGTAACGACATGCCTCAAACTCATCTGCAGCACTTCATGAGAACGATTTGTCCTGAAGCTGCCAATCACCCCCTAGTTGCCCAATCTGGTCATCCTTCCGGTCTGCACCTTACTTCTCTATGGCCTTCCACCCTGCGGACCACTTTCCCCTGGAAACCCATGCCGACTTGGCTTCTGTGACCCCCTCCTGCCTGTTTCCTGCTCTCCTCTTGTCCACTTCCTCTAGACTTTCGCATTCCCTGGGCCTCCGCGTGCAGCCTCTGCTCTTCTCACACTTGCTCTCCCGAGGCTATCACCTTCAAAGCCACAGCACCTGGCAACGCCCATACCTGACGCTGGCACATCTACATCTCCCACTCAGATGTTTTGCTAAACGCCAGACTGGCCATGGACACCTGCGGACCAGAATGTGACACAGCGTTTGGCAGTTCACAGGGACGGGATGTTCCTCTCCCGCCCACTCCCTGCTGCTTCCCCTTTTCTGTTCCCTCCCTGGGTCCTGGAAGCCATCCCAGCCTCCTTCCTCCCACTCCCCTGCTACTTCCTCCCCAGTTGGTTCCTAAGCGGTGTGGATTCTGCCTCTCAGATCTTCCTCCCCCGGTACCGTTACCACTGCCAAGTGTCTCTGTTTACTTTGCACCTGAATAACCACGTAGCTTTGGTATCACTTAAGGGTTTTTGTTGGTTTTTGTAGCAGACAAGGTGTTGAAGGGAAGGCACACAGGTGAGGAGCTCACAGCAGGTCAGGGACGCCAGGGAGGCTGGAGAACCACGCTTGGGAAGCACAGGGCAGGGCAGCTCCAGGTGGGAGAGGCACAGGACCCCAATTGTTCTTCAGGCTTCAGCCAGTCTGCTCAAGATTCCAAGCCCTGGCACGAGAGGAGCTTGGCTCACATGCTCACCTCTCCGCTGCAGGAGGCAACAGATGGGAGACCCCTGATGGGAAGCCTCTGACCTGGGGGAGAAGGGATTATCCAAAATGGAAACTGAGGCACTGTCTCCAAAGAAGAGGTGCCCCACATCAACCATCACTCGCTGCAGCCTCTCCTTGGCTTCCACAGCCCTAGTCTTCCCTTTGCTCCACCCACCTGCTTGCCCCATGGACTTCCTTGATCTTTCCAAAAAGTCGATTTTGTTGTTTCTTTGCTTAGAATCCTTTCTCAGCGTCCCACGGCTTCCCATGTAGCCCAAAATATGCACGATGTCACTTGTTGTCCATCCTTCCCATCCACACCTTTTTTTTTTTTTTTTTTTTTTTTTTGACACAGAGTCTCTATTGCCCAGGCTGGAGTGCACTGGCTCCATCTCAGTTCACTATTACCTCCGCCTCCCGGGTTCAAGCAATTCTCCTGCCTCAGCCTCCCGAGTAGCTGGGACTACAGGCACCCACCACCACACTCGGCTGATTTTTTGTATTTTTAGTAGAGGCAGAGTTTCACCATGTTGGCCAGGCTGGTCTTGAACTCCTGACCTCAGGTGATCCACCCGCCTCAGCCTGCCAAAGTGCTGGGATTACATGCTTCAGCCACTGCGCCCAGCCCCCATCCACACCTTTGTTCCACTTCACAAGCTCCTTGCCATTTATTTTGAGTTCCTTCCTGCCTCAATGACCAACCTGGCAGCCTTTAGGGGTGGAGCAGCCAGATGGTTTCCTGAGGCTCGATTTCCATAGGGCACGTTTTAAAAACCCTCTGGAAATGTAAAGAGATGGCAAAAATTCTGTTACTAGAATTCCACTCAAGAGGAGTACTGTTTTTGACTAGGAAAGTACTTTACGCCACTCCCTCCCCACCTAAAGGACAAACAGGAAGGCCTAGAGGCTGCCTTCTGAAGACAGTGGGCTTGGCTCCTGCAAGCTGCCGAGGTCCTCCCATGAGGCCTGAGCATTCGAGGGCACTCGAAACAGGAAAGGGGGCTGAGGGTCTCCTTCTTCACATGTCCGTTACGCATAACTCGGTTTCTCCTTCAGATAAATTATTTTTATCATGGGCAACATAGCGAGATCTCATCTCTTCTGAAAATAAAAATAAAAAATTAGCCAGGTGTAGTGATACGTGTCTAGAGTCCCAGCTACTCAGGAGGCTGAGGCAGGAGAATCACTTGAGCCCAGGAGTTAAGGCTGCAGTGAGCTATGATCACACCACCGCACTCCAGCCTGGGTCAAAGAGATAAGAATAAAGTCACAGCCCTTGTAGCACGGTGGCAAATGCCTTCCCTCCACCCATTTTCCTTAGTATTTTCTTCCCAAACTCAGTTGTCCCCTTTGGGCAGCTCCCGACAGCCGCTGGTCCAGCAGTGCCTCTGTGCAACCCCTCACACCTCTGACCCCGCTTCTTCAGTCGTCTCCTGTTTGTCTGCTTCCTCTGGGAACCTGAAGACTCTGGATGGCAGGAACGAGCTGTTATTTGCCTATTTTCACCCCGGCCATGTGCTCAGCACATCAGCACGTGCTTGATGGAGGTGCAGGTGCATATTTGCTTTCTGTTGTTGGAAAAAACTTGGACCTCATTTTGAGAATATCAGTTTTCCCCAGAGAAAAACCTTAATGACTTGTTCGGGGTTACTTTTGATTCCAAAGGAGATTTCAGAGACCTTTGTGTAAAAAATAAGGTAGGACGGATCTTCCTACAAAGCTCAACCCAACCTGAAAAAAAAAAAAAAAAAAAAAGTTGTTGGGCAGTTTTAATTCATTGAAACATCTCAAATTAGCTCTAAAGATCAATGTCCAGCTGATAAATGAATAGTGTGATGGGTGGCCTCCATCCCATCTCCATATTTAACTCAAAAACAGCTTTGAATAAAACATTGCTCTTGGCAGGGTGTGGTGGCTCACGCTTGTAATCCCAGCACTCTGGGAAGCCAAGGTGAACAGATTGCTTGAGACCAGGAATCCAAGGCCAGCCCAGGCTAGATGGGGAAAATCAGTCTCTGCAAAAAATTAGCTGGGCGTGGCGATGTGCGCCTGTAATCCCAGCTACTTGGGAGCCTGAGGTGGGAGGATCGCTTAAGCCCAGGAGGAGGAGGTTGCAGTGAGCTGAGATGACACCACCTCACTCCAGCCTGGGAGATGGAGCAAGAGATTGTCTCAGAAAAAAAAAAGAAAGAAAGAAAAAAGAAAAAAAAAGCGTTTTGATTTTTCCGATGTTAAAGATTCCAGACTAATAGAGCTGATGTTTTCTAATATTTATAGTGATAAATGTTTACAAATAAAACTAATCCATGGAAAACAAGGTACTGTGACAGAAAGGAATTCACAGACTCCAGAGATGCTCCCGCCATAGGAATAGAGAAGGAAAGTCTGCTTTCTTTTACGATAATGCAGTCCTACAGACATCCAAGTCTTACAGGTTAGTATAACAAACCCAGTCTAAAACATAGTGTTGAATTCACTATGAACTAGCATCCAGCGTCTCCGCATGTTGTCACCACTGTGCAGAATGTCTGTCCTGCTTGTACCCACCTTTATACTTTGGCTTTATGCGAAAGGTTACTTTACATATTTTTCACCTGTTGTTTGACACTTCGTTTCTGAGCACTTTCCATGTTGGTGTGCATAGCTCTTGCTCATTATTTTGTGATTTTTATCACCATCTGTTTAACCAGGCTTTCAAAAAAAATCAGGATTTAGATATTGTCTTTTATATTTTTATTTGTTTGGGATCTTTGCTTGTATTTTCTCCTATCAACAACACCACAAGGGCCTCTGTTTCACGTCCTCTCATGCGTATGCAAGAAGGTCTTTAGGGGCTGTAACTCATAGTGAAATTGCTGGGTAGAAGAGAATGTTCCAGTTCAACTGTATTGGGTATTGCCCAGTTACTCTTCAAAATGATTGCTCTAGTGCAGCAGTCCTCAACGTTTTTAGCACCAGGGATCCGTTTGGTGGAAGACAATTTTTCCATGTATGGGGCGTTGGAGGGATAGTTTTGGGATGAAACTGTTCCACCTCAGATCATGAGGCATTAGATTATCATAAGGAGTACACAACCTAGATCCCTCGTATGCACAGTTCACAATAGTGTTCTCACTCCTATGAGAATCTAATGCTGCCGCTGATCTGACAGGTGGTGGAGCTCGGGTGGTCATGCTGCCTTGCCACCGCTCACCTCCTGCTGTTGCTGTGTGGCCCAGTTCCTAACCAGAGGCTGGCAGCCCTTGGTCTAGGGTATGCTTCTACCAGCATCCACACTCTCACTGGCACTCAGTATTGTCCAGCTTTTATGTTTCTACCAACCTGATGGGTGTGAAGTGGTATTTCTGCGTTTTAATTTGTGTACCCTGATGGGTGTAAGTGATATTTCTGTGTTTTGTGTCCGAAGTGGTATTTCTGTGTTTTAATTTGTGTACCCTGATGGGTGTGCAGTAGTATTTCTGTGTTTTAATTCGCGTACCCTGATGGGTGTGAAGTGGTATTTCTGT
>NW_012101299.1:2477608-2486387 GCF_000951045.1 Mandrillus leucophaeus
TATCAATTACAAAATATGTTTTCTGGGTACTAATTATTTGTTAGTCATATGTGTTGCAAATAGCTTTTTCTGGTTTACAACTTGTCTTTTTGTATTTAAGTGGTATCTTTAGATACAGAGCAGTTTCAGATTTTACTGAGTTCAAATTTATCTATCTCTGCCTTTATGTTGTTTTATCTATCTTTTTTTTAAACCCTTCCTTATCTACTAAATTAATGTAACTGTACTACTAGGAAAATGTTTATCAGAACATTGATATATTCTCAGTACCAATGTACGTCAATGTGAGATTTACTCCTGGCTTTCCCAACATACTAGCATTGATTATCTCAGTCTCATCACTTTGTCTAAAATGTTAACACACTTTTTCCAGCAGCAAAACATTTTTGTAAGTGGATTTAAGTTCAAACAAGATATTTGATATAGAAATGATTTCTTTTGGCCGGGCACGGTGGCTCACGCCTGTAATCCCAGCACTGTGGGAGGCCGAGGTGGGTGGATCACGAGGTCAGGAGATCGAGACTATCCTGGCTAACACAGTGAAATCCCATCTCTACTAAAAATACAAAAAATTAGCTGGGCGTGGTGGGGGGCGCCTGTAGTCGCAGCTACTCGGGAGGCTGAGGCGGGAGAATGGTGTGAACCCAGGAGGCAGAGTTTGCAGTGAGCTGAGATTGAGCCTGCACTCCAGCCTGGGTGGCAGAGCAAGACTCCATCTAAAAAAAAAAAAAAAAGAAATGATTTCTTTTAAAAGAAGATGATGATGATGGCCAGATCTTGGAACCACTCTGGCAGAAAACTCAATACTGAGGGCTTAGAAATTAACAATGGCTTTGCTGTGTGCTTTTTGATATGGATCACACTGTGGCCCTGGACCCCACTGCCCTTGGCCGTCTACGCGGCTGTCTTCAGATTGCTTCCCTCTCTTCCGCTGTTCCGTCGCTGGCTGTTTTTATGTTCACTGCCCCATCATCTCTTTAGCCAATTAAAATCTCCTTCTGGACAGAGGTAGCTTACACTGCTCTCTCCACTCCCTGTGCTCTGTAGGGCGTGCTACATGGTAGCTGGCAAGTGAGAAACAAACACTAGGCAAATGCCTTTTGGACGGACTGTTAGACTTTGTGCCGCTGGCAAATATTTATCTACTGCTCAGAAGCCAGCAGTCCACCTTCCTTTCATTTCCTGCTGGTGAAAATTCCATCTTTTGGGTTGTGCAATAAGTTAACTTGATTTTGAAGTCGCAAGGAGTTTTTTTGGACCCTTGTCTCTCTTGCTCTTCATTCCCTTCTTCTGAGCCTGGGATCCCCTGGGGAAAGGACGTGCATGGCTGATGGCTCCTCTCAGGCTACATTCTTCTGATCTCACTGCCTAAAAGGCTGGGGACACCCCCAGCTGCAGCAGACAGTGTCTTGAGCGGGGCCTCCAGCTTGGGCTAAATGCCCACCCCATGGCCAGTCTCTGAAGACAAGGCGGGGACAGCAGGCAGGTGATGAGATTCCACCATGGACTCAGTTGCTTGAGTCATGCCATGCCTGGCCAGCCACAGGGGCCAGGGGTCAGCAGCCCAGCAGTTCCCACTGGCTACATGTGGGGCTGTGGGGGCAGGGGAGGGAGCAACGCCCCCAGAAAAGAAGAGTGGTTTTCCTTTACTAGATGGACAGAACAATAAATGTTCACAACCCAGGAGACCAGTCCTGGCTCAGACCCTTCTAGGTGGTGTGACCCCCAGCCAAGTCCTTTATTCTCACATGACTCCCAGTTTCCTTACACTTTACAAGGTGGCCTTCCAGTTTTGTTTTGTGTTTTAAGAAACAGTATCTTGCTCTGTTGCCCAGGCTGGAGCGCAGTCGTGTGATCATGGCTCAATATAGCCTCAAACTTGTGGGCTCAAGGGATCCTCCTGCCTCAGCATCTGGAGTACCTGGGCTACAGGCCAGCCTAATTCTAAAATCCTGTCATTCTGGCCAGGCACAGTGGCGCATGCTTGTAATCCCAGCACTTCGGGAGGCTGAGGAGGAAGGATTGCTTGATCCCAGGAGTTGGAGACCAGCCTGGGTAACACGATGCAACCTTGTCTCTACAAAAAATTTAAAAATCAGCTGAGTATGGTGACACACGCCTGTAGTCCCAGCTACTCAGGAGGCTGAGGTGGGAGTACTGCTTGAGCCCAGGAGTTCAAGGCTGCAATGAGCTGTGATTGTGTCACTGCACTCCAGCCTGGGCAACAGAGCGAGATCTTGTCTCAATAAAAAGAACTGTATAGTACACTAATTGTGGAGCGGGGATGTTGCTGTGGGCCTTAGGAAGTGTTAGTCTCCCCACTTTAAGTTCCAGGCATGTTAGGTGACCACTGTGAGGTCACTTCACATCATAAAAAGCACCCAGGAAATGCCCAGGACACTCATGGAGGCGTGGCTTCATGAGGTTTGTCATTAGCCCAAATGATAAATTACAGTTTACTTTTTCAATTATAATAAAAATGGTCAGATGTATTCATACAACCAACAGTTAATACTTGAGGAATTAAACTCATGGTTATTAGAATGGCAGCACCAGCACATGTCCTGTGCTGGGAGGGGAATCTAACTTCTTTCCATAAGAACATGTTTTCATAACTCGATCCTGCAGATTCGCTCCAGGACGGGGCTGCTCTAACATCAGCTGCCCAGGGCTGTTGGTTGATGCTAGACTGAGACTCCCTGTAGTGGGGAACAGTCTTGTATTCATTTCTGTGCCCCTACTGCCCAGCCCCAGGCCTGGAATATCTCAATGCATGTTTGCTAGGTGAACATCCGATGTTAACGAGAAGCAAATACACTTGCCCCCTGGAAGGTAGACCAAAGGCAGAAGGGACACATGCTAGTAACCGGTGGCGAGTTGGCATGGGGGGAGCATGGATGGAAGAATAATGAATGTTCAGGCAATACACACAATGTGGACTCAGAAAAATAAAACAACGTTAGAAAGAAAAAGACGGACGTTTGAATAATGTTAGAAGCAAAGGTGTAACATGGACAGATGGTAAAAGATGAGTTATATTCAAAAGCAGATAGAAGATTTAACTTAGAAAGAGATTTAACGTTCCCATATTCAGAAGCAATATTTTATTTGCTTTTACACAATCTCAATGCTATTATTAATATTGTGCAGTAATTTTATACAGCTCTCCACAACATGCAACACACTTCTACTGAAGTTTTCTCATGTGTGGGCAGCATGTGGCATGAAGAAGGTGTCTGAGATGGGTTTCCGTCACCGTCCTCAGTGCCACCTAGGACGTTTTATCTCCCTGCTTTCCATTTGTAAAGTAACAAAGGAAGACTGTGAGACGCTTGCGGGAGCAGGCAGCTCCCCAAGAGTAAGCCCTGTCTCTAGAGCAAGACTTTAAATATGCTTCTGGAGCATGACCGAAAACAGCATCTCACCAGAAAAACACCAAATGATGTGTGTGTCCCGTGACAAGTCATCGTTAGCAAAGGAAAAAGTTCTTGTTTCGTAAGCCAGCATGGTGCATATTTGTACTTACTGGGACCCTCTTTGAGGGGCAGCTCAGATCCTAAAAGTGAGAATCCGCGTGACCATTTCTCTATGGTTTCCATTACTAAATGCATTATTTAGATCAAAAATCACCCAATTTGTACGATACATTTTACTCTTACTATTCATTAGGATGACATCCTCTTAACGACTTTATAAAGGAAGTGTTATTAATAATGAATAAGACAGGCTAAGAAAAAAGAACCATAAAAAGAGAATTTGTTATGAATGAAATTAATAACCGAGAAGTAAAAATTGGGACAAAGGATGACTCTGACCTTTCCTTCTTGGTAAGTGACAGTAACAGATCCCTCAAAAGGGTTGCACTGCAGACACCTTCGTGCACAGAGGAATGTGACTGTGAAAACTGCTTGTGAGGCTTCAGGCCAAAGTAGAGAGAGATGCACAGGTATACTCTGAGAAAAGAAAGATTTGTCTTCTTGTCTCAAATTCCTAGGAGAGGCACAGGGCCTGTGGCCCAGATACAGTGCCACACTCAGGTCTCGGGACTGGGTTAAGACAAATGGCTCAGGACCATTCACTCTTTTGTGACTCAGACTAGCAATTAGCATCTCTGCATCCTCCTGGCCTTCTCACTTGTGAGGTGAGGCCAATTGTCCCCTATCCCATAGATGTTGTGTGTGAATAAATGAGGATTTGTCAACAAAATAAGATGAATGAGCTCCTTGGGAACGGGTGCTATTTAAATGCGAGTCGCAGCTGCTTCAGCATTTCTGCCTTGGCCAGACGTGGTCTGTGCACCAGCTCTGTCTCCTCGGACTCTGATCGACACTGTCAGTCCTTTGCTCACCCCAGGAGTTCACCTGCATCACCCGAACTCATTCCACACAGACCCAGTCTCAGAACTGCAGTTGAGTGTTTCTTTCTGCCTTTAAGACATTTGAGGCCGGGCAGGGGGCTCACACCTGTCATCCCAGCGCTTTGGGAGGCTGAGGTGGGAGGATCGCTTGAGGCCAGGAGTTTGAAATCAGTGTGGGCAACATAGTGAGATTCCATCTCTATCAAAAATAATTTTTAAAATTAGCTGGGTGCGGAGTGGGCACAGTGGCTCATGCCTGTAATCCCAACATTTTGGGAGGCCAAGGCTGACGGATTACTTGAGGTCAGGAGTTCAAGATCGGCCTGGCCAATGCGCGAAACCCTAAATACTAAAAATACAAAAAAATAGCCTGGCGTGGTGGTGGGCGCCTGTAATCCCAGCTACTCCGGAGGCTGAGGCATGAGAATCGCTTGAACCCGGGAGACAGAGATAGCGCCACTGCATTCCAGCCTAGGTTACACGAGTGAAACTCCATCTCCGAAAAACAAAAAAAATTAGCTGGGCATGATGGAGTGTGCCTGTAGTTCCAGCTACTTGTGAGACTGAGGCAGAAGGATCATTTGAGTGGTGCAATCTTGGCTCACTGCAGCCTTGGCCTGCCTGGGCTCAAGTGATCCTCTTACCTCAGCATCCCGAGTAGCTGGGACCACAGGTGCACACCGCAACCGCCACACCTGGCTAATGTTTGTATTTTTGTATAGATGGGGCTGGCTATGTTGCCCGCTCCTTTCCTCACTTGCTTCCTCAACTCCACCTTGCCATTAACATGAATGTTCATCCCCAAGTTTCAGCAGATCAGAAGTTTCCTCAATACCTCGTCCAGCTAGACTCCAGAAACATGAAATGATAAAATTGGGGAGATAGATAGCTTTGGAAATGTGAAATAAAATCAGGGAAATAGCTCCTAAACAGCAACATTTGAGTCCACACTAGAGGCGCATGGTGTGAACAGTGAGGGGATGCAGGCCTAACAGCCCCCCTGCTTCCCACCCTAAAACAGCCAGGGAAGTGGTTTTTACATGTTAAACAGACATACAAAGCACCTTGGAAGTGATTTCCTGAGGCAATCTCTGGAAATTAAGATTTAGTAAACCAGCATGGAACCCAGGAATCTGCACTCTGACAAGATCCCAAAAGTGATTTTGATGCAAATTTCTAAAATGGTTCACATTTTGGGAAATGCTGATGTATGAAATAAGTGACATAGAGCCGTAATATTCAAAGTGGAGTGCAGATATAAAATATAAAATACATAATATATAATGTAATATTTCAACAGATTATATGAACATGTAGGTAAATTAAGAAGCATGATAGGCCAGGCCCGGCTTACGCCTATAATTCCAGCCTGAGTGACAGAGCAACATCCTGTCTCTCTAAAACAAAAGAAAACAAAACAAAACATCAACGTGATAGGATGAACACTGCCAATGCTGCATCCTATTTGAAAACTAGAACAGGATCGAGTGTGTGGCGTCTCTCCTGGGGCTCCTTTCTCTACCCCACTCCCCAGACTCCTTTGCAGACACTTATTTGAGAACTGGAACATGACCGAACTGGAACATGACTATAAACTAATCCTTCATTGGAAATACATGTTGTAAATGTCTTCTTTGAATTTGTTCCTTGTCTTTTAATTGTTTTATATGTCTTTTGATAAATACAAGACCTGTTATTTTTAATATAATGGATTTTTTAAGTGTTTTATTTATTACTAGCATTTTTATATCTTTTTAAAATAAGTTCTTAAATACACATAAAAATATTTCCTTCTGAATTTAATCTCTCCGTGTATGCAAAAATGCTGTAAATATTTCCAAATATCTGTGATGTAACATGAAAAAGGTTTATTTTTAACACGTTAAGAGTCCAGTGCAGACTGGGGGGAAGGGAAAGGACACAACAGGGATTTCCGCTCCACACAGTTATTCAGGTGCCTCCTTCCATCCCAAAGCTCTGCCATCCCCAGGACTTTGGAGCCCTTCTCCAGAATTTTGCATCTGATGAAGCCAAGGAAATATAAAAAGTGAAGGCAACACAGGAGGTCAGGCCTGAAAGTAGCACATATTCTTGCTATTAACAGGATATGACAATCACCTTGGAGGTTGTTTGAAAGGCAGAATCCTAGGCCCTACCCCACACCTTCTAAACCTATATTTGCATTTACTACAAAACCCTCTGGTGACCAGTTGCAACAACTTATGCCACTAGCTACCCAGAGCGGGTGCAGACGTCGCAGGTTAAGGCCCAGTCCTCCACAAGCCTGTCCTTGCTCAGACACTAGTTGCAAGCTCAGGGTGTCTCAGGCCACTCCCACTCTATTGTTTGTTCATCTGAACGTGTCCTTAGATTGTCTCACTATTGAAAGGTAGTGCTTGGGGATGCCTAATTTTTGGTGGGCAATTCCTGTCTCTCGGTACTTTGAAGATATTATTCCTCTGTCTCTAGCTTCTACTTTTGCTACTAAAAAGTATTTTATGAGTCTAATTGTCATCATGTGGTAGGTGATTAGATAGTTCTCCCTATTAAAAATGTAAAAATACAGCACTTAAATTCACTGAGGAATAATTCATATGCAATGAATAACTCACATTTTAATTATATGATTTAATAAGCCTTGGCAACTTTATATACGCTTGTGAGGCTACAACAACCAAGGTACAGTACATTTGTATCACAACAAAAACTGCACCCTTTCCCAGGCAACCAGTAATCTGCTGTCTGTCAGCAGAAATTAATTTTGCCTTTTTAGAATTACATGTAAGTTACTCTATGTACTCTTTTGAGTCTGGCTGCTGCTTTGCCTAAGCCTGACATTTCTGAGATTCATCTGTGTTGTGTGTATATTAGTAGCATGTTCCATATTACTAAATAATATTTCATTGTATAAATACATTACAGTTTATTGATTCACATATTGGCAAAGATTTAGGCTGTTTCTACTCCGAGGCCATTATAAATGAAGGTGTTATGAACATTTGGTTTTAAAGAGTCTTTGTTGTGACCATATGTTTTCACTTCTCCTGGATAAATGCACAGAAGTGAAATTGCTGGGTCACATATATCTTAACTTTATTAAAAAATCAGGGCTGGGTGCAGTGGCTCACGCCTGTAATCCCAGCACTTTAGGAGGCCGAGGTGGGCAGATCACGAGGTCAGGAGTCTGAGACCAGCCTGGCCAATATGGTGAAACCCCATCTCTACTATAAATACAAAAATTAGCCAGGCACGGGTGGCGCGTGCCTGTAGTCCCAGCTACTCAGGAGGCTGAGGCAGGAGAATCGCTTGAACCCGGGAGGCAGAGGTTGCAGTGAGCCGAGATCGCACCACTGCACTCTAGCCGGGGCAACAGAGTGAGACGCTGTCTCAAAAAAAAAAAAAAAAAAGAAAAACAAAACAAAACACACAAACAGTTTTCCAAAGTGGCTGTATGTATGATTTTAAATTTCCACTAACAACGTATGTGAGTTACAGTTGCTCTACACCCTCAGAAAAACTTGGTGTTTTAAGTCTTTAATTTTAGTCACTCTCGTAGATGTATATTGGAATCTAAACGTGATTTTAATTTGCATTACCCTAATGATTAATGACGTTGAACATCTTTCATGTGCTTATTGGCCATAGATGTATCTTCTTTTGTAAAGTGTCTGTCCCAATCTTTCGCCCACTTAAAAGAGTGGATTGTCTTATAATGTGAGTTCTTATCAATGTGTTCTGGATACAAGTCATTTATCAGGTACATGTGTTACAAATATATTCTCCATTGTGTGGCTTGCTTCCTCCTTTTCTTAATGGCGGCTAAGAGTAGAAGTTTTTAATTTTTAGAAAGCCCAACTTTTCCATTTTCCTTTTATAGTTTGTATATTTTATATTCTGTTTTAAAAAATCCTTGCCAACCCAAATGTTATAAAGAATTTTTCCCCTGGGATTTCTTCTAGAATTTTATAGTATTCGTTTTTAAACACAGGTCTACAATACATCTCATATTGATCTTTGTGAGTGTGGGGTGCAGTAATGGTTAAGGTTTGTTGTTCCAGACCATTTATGGAAAAGACTTTCCTTTCTCCATTGAATGACATATATAACTTTGTTGAAAACCGATTGGCCATCCATGTGTCTGTCTACTCCTGGAATGTATACTAGTTTTTTACACTGATTTAAGTGTTTGCTCTTATCAATACCACACTGTCTGGATTACTGTACCTTTATAACAATTATTGGAAAAACATACCATATGTGCCTCAACATTGACCTTAGTTTTAAAAATTGTTTTGGTTGAACTTCATGACTAAAACACCAAAGCAATGGCAACAAAAGCCAAAATAGACAAATGACATCTAATTAAATTAAAGAGCTTCTACACGGCAAAAGAAACTAACATCAGAGTGAACAGGCAACCTA
>NW_012101299.1:2487517-2494527 GCF_000951045.1 Mandrillus leucophaeus
TCGGAAAAAAAAAAAAAAAAAAAAAGATATTTGCATCTATGTTAATGAGGAAATTGGTCTATTGTTTCCTTTTATGTGATGTCTTTTTCTGGGTTTGATAGTAAGGTAATTCTGATATTATTAAATGATTTCAGAAGTATTTTCTTATCCTCTGCATTTCTGGAAGAGTTTGTATATTATTACTTCCTTGAATGTTTGATAGAATTAACCAGTAAAGACGTTTGGCATGCGATTTGCACTTTTTCTGACAGTTTGCAGTCATCCTTATGTTTCTTCTTCTGTATATAATGTCTTTTTTCTAACTTTTTAAAAGAGTTTTGCTTTACCCGTGATTTTTAGCAATTTGATTATGATGTGCTCTGGGGCTTCCTGAGTGGTTATTCTATTTGGAGTTTGTTGAGTTTCTTCAATTATAGTTTTATGATTTTTATCACATTTGGAAAAGCTTTGGCCATTATCTGTGCTGGGATTTGTCTCTGTCTCCTGTGCTTCCCTAGGGCTCCAATTATGCACATATGAGACTGCCTGACATTGTCCTACAGGTCAGTCACGCACTGTTTATTTTTTAAGTCTTTTCTTTCTGTGTGTTTCTCGAGAAGTTTCTATTGTGCCCACACGTTTTCTTCTGCATTGTCTAATGTGCTTTTAACTGTTTATTTTGAAATAATTTTAGACTTACAGAAGAGTTTCAAAGATAGTTGGTTTCCAGTATGCCCTCTGACCTACCTCTCCGAGGTGAACATCTTACATAATTGTGATATAATTGTAAACACTAGGAAACTATCATAAATTGATGGAATACTATTAGTTATATTGCAGATTTGATTGGGAATTACCATTTTTCTACTAATGTCTGTTTTCCATTCCAAGATCCAATTCAGGATATTTTATCTGTTATGTCTCTTCCAATCTGTGACAGTTCCGTTATCTTTTTGTTTTTGGTTTCTCATAACCTTGATAAGAGTATTGGTCAGGGATTTTGTAAACTGTTCCTCAGTTGGGGTTTGTTTCATGTTTTCTTGTGATTTAACTAAGATTATGGGTTTAGGAGAGAGGATATGGGAAGGGCAAGTATGTGCTTGTATCACATGGGTTGGGAGGCATATATGATATCAAAATGTCTTCACATTGAAGTAGAATTTTCAAAGTTTTTCTAGTCTACAGTAATTTCCCCTTTATATAATCTACTAAAGTGAACTATTAACTGTAGCCCATACTTAAGGGGAGGGGAATTAAGCTCTTCTGGAGGGACAAATATCAGAAATTTTTGGACATAAGTTAAAACCTATACAGTCAAGTATTTTTTGGAGAGCTACTTAGGCTATGAAAACATTCATCTCTTTAAAATTTCCTGCACTAATCTCCGCGCTCATCTGCAGATCTTACAGCATCTATTCCTGTGGTGTGTGGTGATTCTCTGTTTCCCTCATTCATTTCACATTCATTAATTGGAATTCTTTTCTAAGGAAGAGCTATCCTTCTTCTCCATTTATGATTTATTCAATTGTTTCACAAATCGATTCACAAATATTTATCTTAGTCTTTGTGTTATATTCCAATACTACTGTGATTTATTTTCTTGCTCAAATTATTCCAGCTTTGGTCACCAGGAGATCTGTGGCTTGGTTTCTGTGTCTTTTTGACATGCTCCTACTATTAACACTTTACCTGATGGCACCACAAAATGTTGCAGGCTCATTTTGCATTTCTTCTGCCCCAGTCCTAGAATCAGAATCAGACATTCTTCCAAAGAGCCTTGGTTCTGTTTACTTAGAAACCCAGATTTAGGCCGGGCGCGGTGGCTCACCGCCTGTAATCCCAGCACTTTGGGAGGCCGAGGCGGGCGGATCACGAGGTCAGGACCCGAGACCATCCTGGCTAACACGGTGAAACCCCGTCTCTACTAAAACTACAAAAAATTAGCCGGGCGCAGTGGCGGGCGCCTGTAGTCCCTGCTACTCGGGAGGCTGAGGCAGGAGAATGGCGTAAACCCGGGAGGCAGAGCTTGCAGTGAGCTGAGATCGCGCCACTGCACTCCAGCCTGGGCGACAGAGGGAGACTCCGTCTCAAAAAAAAGAAAAAGAACCCCAGATCTAGGTATGGTCGCCGCTCCTGGGCCCTCTCATAACCAGAGCTATGAAACGTATGCATGTATACTAACCCACTATATATATGAATACGCATCCAAATTCATTTCTGTATGTGTGTATCTGTATACATATTTACGTAACCCTGAGTCCCATACTCCAATCTCAGACTCAAACCCAGCACTGAAAGGCTCATTCCAGCATTCCCCCTTTGGTTATTTGTAATCATTTTCTCTGACAGTGTGAAATCTTCTTCCCATTACACTATAATTGCTTATTTGTTCAAAGGCAGTATATGTGTAAAGTGCTTTCAGGATTGCTAATCCATACCCCCATGAGGAAAGACATTACCAGCTACAGTACACTGTTCATGCACAGTTCCTTCTGTCTTCAGACTTGCCATGTTGATTCAACACGCTGTTTCAAAAGGTGTATGGCTCAGTTCTTCCCTTCTTCTCCACTGGGTTCCGTGTGGTTACGGTAGGTGAGGAACACAGTCCATCCATGACTCACAGTCTGCACTCCATCTTGAACTCCCCAACATCCTGGTTGACGTTTTTAAGCTTGCATACGACAAAATTCATTCTCGGTGGTACATGGTTCTTTGAGTTTTGAAACATGCATACAGTTATGTATCTGCGGCCACAGTACCATATGGATATCTTCATCAGCCCCCAAATTCTCTGAGCTGATGCTTTGTAGTCAGTTTCTCTCCACTCTCAATACCTAGCAACCACTGATCTGTTTTCTATCCCCACACTTTTGCCTTTTCCAGAACACAAATAAAATCATGTAATATGTAGCCTTCTGGATCTGTAGCAAAATGCATTCAAGATTCATTCACATTGTGTGAATCAGCAGATCACGCATTGTTATTCCTGAGTTGCATGCCATGTATGGATATCCTATGCATTTTGTTTTATTTTTTTGTAGAGATGACGTCTCACTATATTGCCCAGGCTGGTTTTGAACTCCTGGCCTCAAGCCATCCTCCTGCCTTGGCCTCCCAAAGTGCTGGAATTAGAGGTGTGAGCTACCACATCTGGCTGGTAAATGTGCTTTTTTATTTTTATTTTTTTGAGACAGGGTCACCCAAGCTGGTGTAAATAACACCCAGGCTGATGTAAATTCTGTCACCCAGGCTGGGGTAAATACACTTTTAACTTTATAAGAAACTGCCACACTTTTCCAAAGGGACTGTACAAATGCTGCACTCTCAGTAGCAATGTTTAAGAGTTCTAGTTACTCTGTGTCCTTCCTAAAACTTTGATAGTGTCAGTTTTTAAAACTTTAGCCCTTCTAACAGGTGTGTAGTGGTATCTCAATGTGGGTTTATTTTGCTTTTCCACAATGACAACTAATGATGTTCAAGTCTTTCATATGCTTATTTGCTATCTGTACATCTTCTTTGGTGAAGTTTCTGTTTAGACGTTTTACTCCTTTTAAAAGATTGTTTTCTTATTTGTTGGGTGGTAACGGTTCTTTATATATTCTAAATGCAAGTCCTTTATCAGATTTGTCATTTGCAAACATTTTCTCCAAATCTGTGGTTTGCCTTTTCTTTCTCTGAACCGTGTCTTTCACAGAGCAAAAGGTTTGAATTTTGTTCTGTCAATTACTGAGAGAGTAGTGTTAAAGTTCTAAATATAATTATGATTTTTCTATTTCTTCTTTTAATTCTATCAGTTTGTCTCACGTATTTCAAAGCTCTGTTAGGTGCACACATATTTACGGATTTTATGTCTTCTTGGATAATCAGCCCCTTTATCTTGTAATGTCTCTGTTTATTCCTGATAATATTACTTGTTTTGAAGTCTACTTTGTTCCATATTGTAGATACTCTAGTTTGTTTTCTTTCTTTTCCTTTCTTCTTTCTTTCTCTTTCTTTTTTTGCATTAAGAGTATTTTAGGCTTTGGAACACCTCAAATGAGAAGCATACTAGGAAATCAACACAAAATGAATCACAGGAATGTAAAACTGCAATATGATCTGGTTGAAGTTAGTGTCACTTTAACATGATGCGTTACTTTTCTTTTCCCCCGTGAGGCAGGACATTTCTCTATTGCCCAAGCTGGAGTGCAGTGGCATAATCACGGCTCACTGCAGCCTTGACCTCCTGGGCTCAAGTGATCCTCCCACCTCATCCTCCTGAGTCGCTGGAACTACAGGTGCACAACATCATGCCTGGCTATTTAAAAAATTTTTTTTGTAGAGATGAGGTCTCACTATTTTACCCAGGTTGGTCTCAAACTCCTGGGCTCAAGTGATCCTGCCTTGGCCTCTCAAAGTGCTGGGATTACAGGCATGAGCCACTGCAACCGGCCAATTCTTTTACATTTAAAAGAATTAACTTATTTTTAATTGACAAAAATTGTTTATCTTTCTCATGTACAATGTGTTGTTTTGAAATATGTATAATACATTATGAAACGTCTAAATTAAGCTAATTAACATATACATTACCTCACATACTTATGTTTTGTGGTGACAACACTTAAAATCTACTCTCTCAGCATTTTTCAAGAACACAATACATTGTTATTAACTATAGTCACCACATTGTACAATAGATGTCTTGAACTTACTCATCCTGTATAACTGGACTTTGTATCCTTTGACCAACATTTCTCCAACCTCCTGCCCTCACTCCCCAGCCTCTGGTAATCACCATTCTACTCTGTGCTTCTATAAATTCCACCTTTTTAGATTCCACACATGTATAAGTAAGATCATATGGTAGTTGTCTTTTTGTGCCTGGCTTATTTCACTTTAGCCTAATCTCCTCCAGATTTATTTACGTTGTTACAAATGATAGGAGTTCCTTTTTTTTTTTTTTTTTAATGGCTACATAGTTTTCCTTTGTGTATATGTACCCCCCCTCCTTTTTTTTTTTTTGAGAGAGAGTCTCGATCTGTTGCCAGGCTGGAGTGCAGTGTGCAATCTCAGCTCACTGCAACCTCCACCTCCTGGGTTCAAGCAATCCTCCTGTCTCAGCCTCCCGAGTAGCTGGGCACTACAGGCGTGCATCACCACGCCCAGCTAAGTTTTGTATTTTCAGTAGAGACGGGGTTTCACCATGTTGTCCAGGATGGTCTCAATCTCTTGACTTCATTATCTGCCTGCCTTGGCCTCACAAAGTGCTGGATTACAGGCGTGAGCCACTGCGCCTGGCCATGTACCGTTGCATTCATCCGTTGATGGATGCTTAGATTACTTTCATATCTTGGCTACAGTATACACAGCCAAATAATGATGCGATAGACATGGGAGTGCAGACACTTGTTTGGCATAGTGATTTCATTTCCTTTGGCCAGTAGTGGGATTGCTGGCTCACTGTGGCTGTACTAATTCACAAACCCAACAAGTGTGCAAAGGTTCCCTTTTCTCTATGTTCTCTCCAATACTTGTTATCTTTCATCTGTTTGATAATAGCTATTTTAACGAGTTACATGGAAAACAATGTTTCTTTTGGTTAGTGTTTGCATGGCATATCTTTCCTTTCACTTAGCCTATCTACATCTTTATATTTAAAGTGTGTCTCTAGAGACGGAGTCTCACTCTGTCACCCAGGCTGGAGTGCAGTGGCACCATCTCAGCTCAGTGCAACCTACGCCTCCCGGGTTCAAGAGATTCTCCTGCCTCAGCCTCCTGAGTAGCTGGGATTATAGGCACCTGCCACCACGCCCAGCTAATTTTAAAAAAAATTTTTTAAATTTTTTAATTTTTAGTAGAGATGGGGCTTCACTACGTTGGATAAGCTGGTCTTGAACTCCTGACCTCCAGTGATCTGCCTGCTTCAGCCTCCCAAAGTAATAGAGAACCTATATATCGTTCTTACATCTTAATGCAATCTGACACATTTTGGTGTTAGGACCGTTGTGTGTGTATGGATCATTGACATTCAATGGAAACTGAGTTGACATGGTTGGATTCCAACCTATCATCTTGTTAGCTGTTTTTAATTTAATTTGTTATTTCTTTTTTTCTTGGGTTAAGTTAGCTTTTTAAAATGATTCCCTTTTATCTTTCCTAGACATATATACACATTTCTTTAAAAAAATTTTTGGTGGTCACCTTGGGGTTTACAGTTTATATTTTTAATTACTATGCATCTATTTTCAAATATTATACTGTACTTCTTCACATGTAGTGTAAGAACCTTATAGCAATATACGACCACTTCCTCCCTTTCATCCTTTGTATTATTGTCATGCATTTTACTTGTTCACAGGCTCTAAGTACACAATACATTTTCCCTATTTTTGCTCCCATCAATCTTTCAGAGCATTAACAATATGGAGAAAAATGTTACCGTCATATATTCAATTTCAACCACACTCATCATCAACCATGTTCATCATTTCTTTGTGTTGAACCAGATTTCTGATTGCTATGATAGTCCTTGTGCCGAAAAAACTTCTTTTAACATTTCCCGTAGAGCCTGTCTGCTCGCAATGAATTCCCTCAATTTTTGTTCCTTAGGTATTTCTGCTGGGTAACTGTTTCTGACAACAGGTTTTTCCATCAGTGCCTAAAAGATTGGTCATGCCACTGTCTTCTGGCTTGTCTGCTTTTTGATAAGATGGCTGCTAGAATTCTTATTGTTCTTTTCCTCTGTAGGAAAAGAGAAAATGTTTCTTTTTCAGCAATTGGAATATATTTGGATATGGGGGCTTTTGCTTGCTTGCTTGTGTCTCGGTATTTGTCTTGCTTGGTGTTAACTGAGCTTCTTGGGTCCATGTTTTGTTGCCTGTCATAAATCTTGAAAAAATTAGTTCTTCAGACATTTGTTCCACTCCTTTCTCTCTTCTTTTTCTAACTATACATGTTAGACCATTCAGTGTTGTTCAACAGTTCATAGATGCTCTGCTCTGTTTTTTGCACTCCTTCTCTTTGCTTCAGTTTCGATAATTTTTATTTAT
>NW_012101299.1:2494577-2512620 GCF_000951045.1 Mandrillus leucophaeus
AGAGAGAGTCTCGATCTGTTGCCAGGCTGGAGTGCAGTGTGCAATCTCAGCTCACTGCAACCTCCACCTCCTGGGTTCAAGCAATCCTCCTGTCTCAGCCTCCCGAGTAGCTGGGCACTACAGGCGTGCATCACCACGCCCAGCTAAGTTTTGTATTTTCAGTAGAGACGGGGTTTCACCATGTTGTCCAGGATGGTCTCAATCTCTTGACTTCATTATCTGCCTGCCTTGGCCTCACAAAGTGCTGGATTACAGGCGTGAGCCACTGCGCCTGGCCATGTACCGTTGCATTCATCCGTTGATGGATGCTTAGATTACTTTCATATCTTGGCTACAGTATACACAGCCAAATAATGATGCGATAGACATGGGAGTGCAGACACTTGTTTGGCATAGTGATTTCATTTCCTTTGGCCAGTAGTGGGATTGCTGGCTCACTGTGGCTGTACTAATTCACAAACCCAACAAGTGTGCAAAGGTTCCCTTTTCTCTATGTTCTCTCCAATACTTGTTATCTTTCATCTGTTTGATAATAGCTATTTTAACGAGTTACATGGAAAACAATGTTTCTTTTGGTTAGTGTTTGCATGGCATATCTTTCCTTTCACTTAGCCTATCTACATCTTTATATTTAAAGTGTGTCTCTAGAGACGGAGTCTCACTCTGTCACCCAGGCTGGAGTGCAGTGGCACCATCTCAGCTCAGTGCAACCTACGCCTCCCGGGTTCAAGAGATTCTCCTGCCTCAGCCTCCTGAGTAGCTGGGATTATAGGCACCTGCCACCACGCCCAGCTAATTTTAAAAAAAATTTTTTAAATTTTTTAATTTTTAGTAGAGATGGGGCTTCACTACGTTGGATAAGCTGGTCTTGAACTCCTGACCTCCAGTGATCTGCCTGCTTCAGCCTCCCAAAGTAATAGAGAACCTATATATCGTTCTTACATCTTAATGCAATCTGACACATTTTGGTGTTAGGACCGTTGTGTGTGTATGGATCATTGACATTCAATGGAAACTGAGTTGACATGGTTGGATTCCAACCTATCATCTTGTTAGCTGTTTTTAATTTAATTTGTTATTTCTTTTTTTCTTGGGTTAAGTTAGCTTTTTAAAATGATTCCCTTTTATCTTTCCTAGACATATATACACATTTCTTTAAAAAAATTTTTGGTGGTCACCTTGGGGTTTACAGTTTATATTTTTAATTACTATGCATCTATTTTCAAATATTATACTGTACTTCTTCACATGTAGTGTAAGAACCTTATAGCAATATACGACCACTTCCTCCCTTTCATCCTTTGTATTATTGTCATGCATTTTACTTGTTCACAGGCTCTAAGTACACAATACATTTTCCCTATTTTTGCTCCCATCAATCTTTCAGAGCATTAACAATATGGAGAAAAATGTTACCGTCATATATTCAATTTCAACCACACTCATCATCAACCATGTTCATCATTTCTTTGTGTTGAACCAGATTTCTGATTGCTATGATAGTCCTTGTGCCGAAAAAACTTCTTTTAACATTTCCCGTAGAGCCTGTCTGCTCGCAATGAATTCCCTCAATTTTTGTTCCTTAGGTATTTCTGCTGGGTAACTGTTTCTGACAACAGGTTTTTCCATCAGTGCCTAAAAGATTGGTCATGCCACTGTCTTCTGGCTTGTCTGCTTTTTGATAAGATGGCTGCTAGAATTCTTATTGTTCTTTTCCTCTGTAGGAAAAGAGAAAATGTTTCTTTTTCAGCAATTGGAATATATTTGGATATGGGGGCTTTTGCTTGCTTGCTTGTGTCTCGGTATTTGTCTTGCTTGGTGTTAACTGAGCTTCTTGGGTCCATGTTTTGTTGCCTGTCATAAATCTTGAAAAAATTAGTTCTTCAGACATTTGTTCCACTCCTTTCTCTCTTCTTCTTCTAACTATACATGTTAGACCATTCAGTGTTGTTCAACAGTTCATAGATGCTCTGCTCTGTTTTTTGCACTCCTTCTCTTTGCTTCAGTTTCGATAATTTTTATTTATCTTTCTTCAAGGTACCTTATTCTTTCTGTGTCAAGTGTATCAATGAACCCGCTGAAGGCATTCTTCACCTCTATCATTGTGCTTTCAATTTCTAGCATTTCCTTTTTGTACACTGAATTTTTGTTTGCAAACTCATTTTTTTTAATGATAGTGTATACTATGGTAAATATTTTCTTTGATTGGAGATGAGCACATCTTGTTGTCTAGTAGGTCGTTAGTATGAGAGTTTGCTATCTTATTCAGGAGTTGGGCTTAGTGAGATATTTGTTGTTGCCACAGCTATCCTCTGCACAAAAGGCTCCAAATTCCTCCAGCGACACCTTGTACTTAGAACAGGGCTCATTTGTGAGATTATTTTCTCAGTGTCTGAGCTTCCTCTGGGCTTTGGGTCTTCTCTTTGCACTGCAATCCTGAAAGAAGCTGTCTCTTGTGGGCCTCCCAACTGTATTTTGCCATTTTTAGCTGACATCTGTTATTCTGGTGACAGGAGATAGCAGGGGAGGAATCCTCCGATGTTCTGTTTAAGCATCCTTTTACACAGGGAGTGTCTGGGTCTCAGGGATGTGGACTTCAAAATACTCCTCCTATCAGCTGCAGTGTTGGGCTTGGCATGTATCCCTTCTCCTCTCCTAGGGTAGAGCTTGTTATATTTCTGTCCCCTTTGCACAATGGAAATGGGCTTCCCCATTGCCCTAAGGCCACAGTTTTTGTGGCCTTTCTCTCTGAAGGCCTTTTTCCATAGGTGAGATAAGGCAGCTGTGTACGGATGGAGTTTCTTGAGTGGACACTGTTCCCTCCCTCAGCCAACATAATGAGGAACTTTCTTAGGATTCTCCCATCTTTCCTGTGAGTACCTGGTGGAGTTCATGAACAAGAAGCCTGCAAGAGGAGGCAAACCTCTCTACTCTGCAGCCCCAAGGGACTTCATACTCTCACGCATGGCATTTAGAAATTCATTTTAAACATTTTAGCTGACTCTTATTTCCCACACCTATGGCATCATTTATTTCTGTCCCAGGTAAGCGAATGCTCAGGTCCTGTTTTTCTTCCCAGGTGTCTCTCCCTAGAGTTCTAGTTATTTGGTTGCTCTGCAACGTTGATTTTCTGATGGGCTCAAGAAAGCTACAGTTCTTCTTGTTGTAACCTTGGCAGTGACACTTAATCCAGTGTTCTACGTCTATGAGATAAAACTGGAAATTTCTAAGTACTTTTATTTCTACCCATTGAACATTTTATTTTGACTACTGCATTTTTCAGCTCTGAAATATTCACTTCCTATCGATTTCTTTCTTCACTATGGCCTTGTTTTTCCTTAAATTCTTGAGCGTAGGTATAGTAATTGTTTGAAATTTTTTGCTGGTAATTCCATCATTTCTGTGATATTGTTTCTATTGATCAATATTTTTTCCTCGTATTGATCATATATTCCTGCTCCTTCACTTCAGTAATAATTTTTTTTTTTTTTTTTTTTTTTTTTTTTTTTTTTTTGAGGCGGAGTCTCACTCTGTCACCTAGGCTGGAGTGCAGTGGCCGGATCTCAGCTCACTGCAAGCTCCGCCTCCCGGGTTCACGCCATTCTCCTGCCTCAGCCTCCCGAGTAGCTGGGACTACAGGCGCCCGCCACCTCGCCCGGCTAGTTTTTTGTATTTTTTTAGTAGAGACGGGGTTTCACCGTGTTAGCCAGGATGGTCTTGATCTCCTGACCTCGTGATCCGCCCGTCTCGGCCTCCCAAAGTGCTGGGATTACAGGCTTGAGCCACCATGCCCGGCCCAGTAGTGATTTTTGATTGGATGCTGGACTTTGTGAATTTTACTTTATTGAGTACCGAATTTGGTTGTCTTCTCTTAAAAACATTGGACTTCGTTCTGGCAGGTCATTAAATTCCCTGCTGTACTCCCTTCCAGGATTGTTCTAAAGCTCTGTTAGGAGATCCTGGAGTAACCTTTACTCTAGCTTTCTGGTTGTTCCTGACGTACTTTTTCTATCCTCATGGAGTGTCACCCTACAGCAACATATTCAAGGTGACTCCATGCAGATTTCCAGAACTCGTATTGCAACCCACAAATGTCCCACACCAGCACCTACAAATTTTCATCCCCGTGGCCCCAAATCATTAAGACCACAGTGTTCTACTAGAGTTTCCCCTTCCTGCCTCACAATCCAGAAAGCTGGGCTATCATAAGGCCTACCTCGTTTGTTGCTATTCTCTCAGGGATCGTGGTCCTCGACCGCCTGTCTTCCAATGTCTGAAAAGAGCGTTTCCAAGTCTGTCCAGTTTTCGAGTTGTTTGTGAAGTGAGAAGCCTGTCTCAGTACTCCATCATGGCCAGAGGTGGAAGTTGCTCTTTGGCTGCTTTTTATATCTTCTCTTTTTTTGGTTACTAAATTTTTTAGTTTCACCGCATGTCTAGGTGTGGATTTCTTTTTACTTATTTTTTTACTCCATGCTTGTTATGCTTCCTGAATCTCTGGATTTATGTCTTTCACTAATTCTTAAAAATCATGTGAAATCATCTTTTCAAATATTGCCTCTCCTCTATTCTTTGTATTCTCTCCTTCTGGAACCTCATTTTTACATAGGGTTTTAGTCCTTCAGGC
Source organism: Mandrillus leucophaeus (assembly GCF_000951045.1). Taxonomy (NCBI): domain Eukaryota; kingdom Metazoa; phylum Chordata; class Mammalia; order Primates; family Cercopithecidae; genus Mandrillus; species Mandrillus leucophaeus. The sequence goes on from NW_012101299.1 coordinate 2,499,202, forward strand.
TGCTGTAATGAAATAACACAGTCTGTGTTGCTTATAAACAGAATTTCTTTCTCACAGTTCTGGAGGTGGGGAAGTCCAAGATCAAGGGGACAGCAGACTCAGTGTCTGGGGAAGGCCCATTCCTCATAGGTGGCCATCTTTTCACTCTAACCTCACGTGGTGGGAGGGGCAAGGCAGCTCTTGGGGGTCTCTATGAGGGCACTCATCTCATTCATCTATTCGCCTCCAAAGGCCTCACCTCCAAATACTGTCACATTTGGGGATTAGGTTTCAACATGTGAATTTGGGGTGGAGGAATACAAACATTCAAGCTATATCACATGTGTTTGGCATCCTCATTCCAGTCTCTCAATTGCTAAACCTCTCATTCACATCCTTCATCTCCTTTTTTCTTTGCGTTATATTCTGCGAAATTTTTTTATCTACCCCCCTTAATTCCCAAATTCTCTCAACTGTGTCTCATCTGTGTAATTTTCCCTTTGAGTTTTTTAACAACTGTATTTTGAACAGTGTTTGATTTGATTTTTTCCTCTTTTTTTTTTTGAAGCAATACAAACCCATAGAAAGTTTAAGAGTAAAATTAAACTCTTTTTGTGAATCATTTGTGACTAAGTTGCTGACCTGATGCCCCATAAGCCACAAGTACTGTATGTAGTATTTACTACAAAGGCTTTCTTCCTATAAGCCACTTATAATCACTGAAATCAGGGAATTAACTTTGTGTGTTACTGCCATCTGACCTTCAGACCCTATCAAGTTTTGCAAATTGTCCCAATAATAGAGTGAAAAGATCATTTATTGCATTTGTCATGCCTTTTTCTACTTCAGTCTGAAATGTTTTCTTAGTCTTTCCTTGACTTTCATAATTAGATCTTTGAAGATTACAAGCCAATTATTTTCTGGAATGTCTCAATTTGAGTTTGTGCTTTTTCCTTCAGAATTAGATTTGGTTAGGTATCTTTGACAGAAGTGATGCTGTACTCTTCATACTGTATTATATCAGGTGGCAACTTTTATTTATCCCATTACTGAAAATGTTTACTTTGATCAGTTAGGGTGGTTTTAGAGGCTTTTCCACTGAAAATTATTCTTTTCTACTATATAATTAATATATATTTTCTAGGAAGGAACACCTTAACTATTTTGATATACTGTTTCCATATAAAGCTCAATTTATTCTTTATCAGTATTTGTATAGACACAAGCTTTCCTGTTTCTAGTCTATTACTCTCATTATTTAATTTGATGCTCATCTCATCTCTGCTTTGGTCCATTAAGTCTCACTTCTGTGTCCTTTTGACATATCTCTATCACTATTCAAGCACTCCCTTGATTTTTGGAGGGAACAAGATGTTCCAGGCTGATCTTGTGCATTCCATGCCCTAGCCCTGAATTCAGTTGTTTTTCCAAGTAATACTGGTTCCTTTTGAAAAGTGGTATTTAGAAACCAAGATCTAGGTGGTGGGTGTGCTCAAGATGGGCTGCTGTCTCCAGGGCACTCTTGGTGGACAGTTAGGACACACATGCATGCGCACACACACAGAGTTATACACAAATACGCATATACACTTACTCCTACAATGAAATACAATTATCAAAAACCATCAGTGCAATCACTCTGATTCTTTATTCTAATAACACACCATAGGGTTAATTTTAGCTTTTTCTTCATGTAAGTAACTCCCTATTTGGACAGTGAGAAATTTATCTCCATCACCCTTAATATATTTATATATCTGATCAATTTCCCTGTTCATAACCAATATGCCATTTCTGTTGTCACCTTCTTTCGTGCAGGTCCCCTTATATACTGGAGTTCTGATTCCCTGTGTTCTGCCTCTCACCTGTGTGAAAACTCTTACAACTAGAACTCTGCTATTCTAGTCTACTCATCTTTGGCAACTCCCACCTCATCCCAGTAGGGCCCTGAATCCCACATTGTGCCCATACCTCAGGATTATGTCCTAGTAACCTACTCATGTGTGACTCCCCATTTTGAACTGCCCCCATGGGTGGATGCCCTCCTCACTTTGCCAATCCACAGGACATACTTTGCACCCAGTGGTGCTCTCACATGCCTTGCTGGGCAGCCCTCTCACAAGGCGTGGGCAGGAAGAGACGCTTGGGCTCTGATCCTCCAGCCTGGCCAGCACATCCCTACCCATCTCTCCCAGCCCTGCTATACCACTAGTGCTGCCTAATGGCTTTAGGTCATTGTTCAGATAGAAGAAAAGGAAGCACTCTGTGGCTACTCTAGACAGTCTCTTCTTGATTTCCTTCATCTCTTATTTCCTTAAACCTTTCAAATATTGTCCTTTAAGGTAATTTAAATAACTAAAGTCCCTAGGAGTTCAATCTACTTTGTATTTTTCACTTAAAGTGGTTTCTTCCCTCACGCATTTTGTGATCTTTGATTTTAAGTCCGTAGTTGCTTGATCTGAAACCGTGAAGAATGTAGGTGGACAATTTGAGAAAGCCCTTCCAGGATCTCTGGCCTAACTTGAGAGCCTCGGGTTCAGATTCCCTCCTCAAAAGCTGTCCAAGAATTTGTTTCCTATTAGCAGTGTGAATGGGGATGACTTCCCCAGCGAAACCCTGAACTTCCTGTGTGCTCACTACTTACTGCTCAGGCTTTGGCTGTTTTTTTGTTTTTTGCTGTTTTAAGAGATGGGGTTCTGTTCAGTCACCCAGACTGGAATGCAGTGGTGCTATTACAGCTCATTATAACCTCGAACTCCTGGACTCAGATGATTGCTCTGCCTCAGCCTCCAGAGTAGTTACAACTAAATGTATGCACCACCATGCTTGGTTAGTTTTATTTTTATTTTTATTTTTTGCAGAGATGGGGTTTTGCCATGTTGCCCAGGCTGGTCTTGAAATCCTTGGCTCAAGTGCATTGCCTCCCAATGCGCTGGGATTACAGGTGTGAGCCACTGTGCCCAGCGTTTTGCTTCCTTCTTGATCCTTTGGAAACATTATTCCTAAAACCTAGCAATACAACAAAAAATGTTTTCCACAGAATCTGTTTTGTAGGAGGAGGGGAACAGAATTTCCAGTTCATCATTACTGAGAGATGAGAAAGACTTCTATATTCACGTTATTTACAAAAAAAGCCAAGCTTGCTTTTAAGATTTCCAGTAGGATATGTATGAAACTGCAGTGCTCACTAGGTAGTCTTCTTAGGTTTAGCCCCTGACACTCATAACGCTACACCTGGCAGCAGCTCCACTTTGGAGAATTGAGAAGAAACATACTTCACCGCCCTCCGTACAGGCATGGAAGAGCTATAGTCTTTGGCTCCCCAAATGCAAATCAAGTGCAAACCAATATGGGTGTGGGCTTGCTTTGGAAGTCCTTGACCGGCGGGAACCAGTACCTCTCGTATTTGTTCCCTGAGTTTATCTTTTAGATTCCCACACTCAATTAAGACAGTAACAGAGGCTAAAGGTATGGCTTCCCACCAGGTGTTTTAAGATTATTCAGTACTTTCAAGCCAGAGGCAGTGTACAATATAAGTCAGAGGTCATTTTCACCACGAGCAATGTTTTTTTTATTTATTTAGAAATGGAGTTTCACTCTTGTCACCTAGGTTGGTATGTAGTGGTGTGATCTTGGCTCACTGCAACCTCCACCTCCTGAGTTCAAGTGATTCTCGTGCCTCAGCCTCCCGAGTAGCTGGGATTACAGACATGTGCCACTACGCCCAGCTAATTTTTGTATTTTTAGTAGAGATGGGGTTTTGCCATGTGGGCCAGGCTGATCTTGAACTCCTGACCTCAAGTGATCCTCCTGTCTCGGCCTCCCAAAGTGCTGGGATTACAGGCATGAGCCACCGCGCCTGGCCTACAACCAATGTTGTTTTATACCACAATGAACATTCTGCCTTCATAAGGTTTCCATGGCGAGTTAAAGTTAACACAAACTGAAATTCGTTCACAGATAAGGAAAAGGGGTTGGCTAAATCTTTGCTCACAGTAATTTACCAAGAACTTCAAATACTGGGTGTCCATGTTCAAAAATTTTTCCAGTGGGTGTTTGATCAAAAAATTTTATAGATTCTTGTTCTAGAGAAATTCAGTGTTAAGTGGCTTATGAGATTGTTTCATCTGTTAATCTGTTTTTTTTTTTTTTTTGTGGAATTCTTCTCAAGATCACCATGAATTATCCTGAAAAATATTTTCTGAGTTAGGCATGCCATCCTCCACAGTTCAAAAAATAATGAAAGGTGATAAAGAGTTCAAGCCATTTAAGTATGGATGTATTAATGTGCTAATAGAGACCATTTTTTCAATGTGTTGCTTGCAAAACATTTTTTTTGGGGAGTGACTTCTCATAGTTGAATAATTATTTTTAAAAACGTTCCTGATTTTTATTTTAGGTATTATTTACGTTAGCTATTAATCCAGGAATGTTTATTTTTTGATAAAAAATTACAATTTCAAACATACAAAAATTGAATAATTTTACTGTAAATATTCTTTTAGCTACGATGATTCTACCATTGGCATTTTTATTTTATTTTTTGAGACAGAGTCTCGCTCTGTCGCCAGGCTGGAGTGCAGTGGTGTGATTTCGGGTCACTGCAACCTCCGCTTCCCAGTTTCAAGTGATTCTTGTGCCTCAGCCTCCTGAGTAGCTGGGACTACAGGCGGGCGCCACCACGCCCAGTTAATTTTTGTATTTTTAGTAAAGACAGAGTTTCACCATGTTGGCCAGGATGATCTAGATCTCCTGACCTCGTGATCCGCCCGCCTCAGCCTCCCAAAGTGCTGGGATTACAGGCGTGACCACCGCGCCTGGCCAGCATTTTATTACACGTACCGTTTTACCATCTCTTCACCCACCCGCCAATGCATCTTCTGTATGGACATCTTGGTTAACTCACGGCATTGGACCTTCAGTTTCATGCCTCTCCACACTGCAGGGTCCTCTACATTGTTATATTAGTCACCTTTCTAAAATACAAATCTTATCATGTAAATTGTTCCTAAAATCTTTCAACAGACCCCACAGAGTCAGAAAAACGTCCCAAAGTCCGGAATCCTGGCCCCTGCCTACCTGTCCAGTCTCATTGCTGGGTCAGCACGCCTCACCTCAGCCCCTCATTCATCGATACGGAATCAATGTTTGCAGCTGGTGTGTACTTCATGTAGAAATGGAGTTTCACTCTTGTCACCTAGGCTGGTGTGTAGTGGTGTGATCTTGGCTCACTGCAACCTCCACCTCCTGAGTTCAAGTGATTCTCGTGCCTCAGCCTCCCGAGTAGCTGGGATTACAGACATGTGCCACTACGCCCAGTTAACCCCCTTCCCCGACTGCGACCACTCAGACGCGCCTTCCGGGGCCCCACACCCCCAAACCCCTGAGCCCTTTCGTCCACAGCTGTCTGACCACCCAGCACTCCTTCCTTTACGTCACGTATGAGGACTTCGTTTCTCAACCTTTCTCACTGCACAAAAATGCAAACTCAGACACGAGTGCGGGGCGCTGTCCGTTCGGCTCATGTCTTGTTCTCAGGGCCGCAAAGCGCAGGGGCAGAGCCCACCAGGGCCCGGCGCTGCGCGCTGCCCAGCCAGGCGCGGGGAAAGGGACGGGGGTCCCGGGTCGCGGGTCCGGAACCTCTCGGGTCGTAGGAAGTGAGGGCTTGTGGGAGTCACACGAGTGCGCGTGCACGTTAGTACGGGGCGGGCGGCGCTCATCCTAGCTCGCAGAAGCACCTGCCAGAGTTGTGCGCAGCCTTTCCTGCCCTCAACACAAGCCGTCGGCGTTCACTACTGCAGCTCATTCAGACCCCACTCTCCTACTGTCCAGGCACAGAAACGACAGTTAAGTTCCCCCTGACCGGGGACCGTACGCTGGGCCTTCCCTCCCCAACTCCTAACGGGAGACCGACTGCCGTAAAGCTTCGCTTTGCCGACTGCTGCAAAGCGCCTTACGACTGAACCCGGAATCGACCTACGGCCAGTAGTCGTCCCCGCCCTGCTTCAAACATTTGGGTTTCAGGAGTCGGGCGGAGGTGGCTGCCGGGTGTTGGCGTTGCACGCGCGCCGTCCGAAACTCGGCGGCGGCCTCGGGGCTGCTACGGCCTCGGCGGGGGGCAGGCCCCGGCGCCCGCCCGCCTCCCGGCCTCCATCATCCCAGCGTGCACCGCGGCGGGCGCGGGCCCGCGGCCATGTTGCGGTAGTTTGTTGTTTTCTTCCTGCGGAGGCGAAGGGGCAGCTGTGGACCGCGAAACGCCCGGCTTCGCCTCTGCCTCCTGCAGCCCCCTCCCTTCCCTGTCCTCCGCCACCAGTACCCGGGCCCGGACCAGGCACGTTGGCCCACCAGCTGGCTTGGTGGGCGAGGCTGAAGGCCGGGCCCCGCGAGTGCCATGGCGGCCGCCCTGGGAGCGAGCGGAGGAGCAGGCGCCGGAGGTACGTGAGGCCGCCGGGCTCCGGGGACCAGGGCCGAGCCGCGGTGGGCGGGGGTGCTGGCCGGCGGGCCTTCCCGCTTAGGAGAGGACAAGGCTCTCCCCGGCTCCGACTGTCTTTGTGTTCGGCCTATTCAGTTTTCTCCCCCGCCTTCCCTCCCTATTGTCATTATCCCTTGCTCGCTCCTCCTCTCCGCTGTGCAGATCGTACTTACCTGTGAACTTCGTGTGTCCTCTGCTTTGCAAGGCTGCCTAAAGTGTCAGGCCTATCTCTGGCGTTGGCGGGCATTAAGTGCCGAAGCCGGCCTTGTGTCCTATGGCTAGGAGAGCGCCCCCCGTTCCCCCACCGCGACAGTGTCACTTAGGGAGAGCGGGTCAGGTCGCTGTAGGGTGGGTGGTTAAGATTGTGGGGCCATCCTGACAGATTTAGATTGATTTCAAGCCCATTACGAAAACATAACAGGTGAAAAGATTCACCTGTGTGAAGGAATGTGCGACAGTAGGCCATTTTGGAAAGAGAGATTTCTTGAGCAATAGTCTTAATAAAGCCCTGTTTTAAATTAACTTATTTGTTGTCTAATAAAAACCTGTTAGTGTTTTATTTGCGTCTTGCAAAAGTGAAAACATGACACAAAAGGTTTAGATATTGAGTCAGTTCCTTTGGATAGTTTCTCTTGTTTGCAAGCATGAACAGTATTGATGAAACACCTATCTTTAAAAAATTGTGGGTAAAACTACTTTCAGGTAAAATTACATATCACTGGGGGTTTTAAAAATATGTGGAGAGATACTTGAAAGTGACGTTTTAAATGGTTATTTTGAAAACTTTGAAAAGATGGTAAAATATGGATAACAAAAGCATTTGGGATTAGTTCTTACCATTGCAACGTGGAGAAGCCAGTCTAGTGTATACTCGAGAAGTATTTTTTAGTAAATGCTAGCAGATGGTTAGGTTGCAGTCATCCTGTTTAGGAATTTTGGCCCAACTATCAAAACGTTTGCTTGACAAAATGGAAAAACAAAACTACAAAGAGTAAGTGTAGGAATGTTGCTTCTGGCAATTTGATTTGTTATATGCCACTTTTCTTTCAGTTTAAATACATGTTTGCGTGTTATGTCTGAGACTTTCTAATTAAAATTTTAAAATATATAGCTCACCTATCTTTCTGGGGATCGGAATTACTTGTTTTATAGCATTCCCAGTGTAATCTGGAAACTCTTGGGTCAACACTCTTTTCATTAGAAAGACTAAGGTGTTATTTGTATTTTTTCTAGAGGCTGAATAATATGTGAGGACGTTATGCTGATGGCTAATGGAATATGTGCTTGTGTATTCCTTTACGTTTCTCATTTTTAATTTCTAAATTAGTAGTATCACTGAGTGTAATCCAGATAAACAGGCTTTTTTGGGTCTTCAATAATTTTGAGGTCAGAAGTTTTGAGAATTGCTGTTTTAGAAGAGTAAGTAGGCTTTATTCACGATGCTTTGGAGTTTTTCCTTCCATTTTGTCACAAGTGCCAGAATTTCCTTTGCTCTTCGATTCAAACCAAACTCCTTGCCGAGGTTTGTGAGTTCTGTATGACTTAGTCCCTGCTTACCCCATCAGCATGTTGTGTGATTGTTTCCCTTATCCTGGAAGTTCATCTTGAACTGTTCCTGTCCCCGCTCTTGCCAGGGCTGACTCCTGATCCAGTGGGTCTCATGCTCTTAAGGGAGGCTTTCCTTGAGAATTCATTCTTTCTGAGGAATGTCTGTCTGTTGCTCTTGTGCCTCTCTTCTCTTCATTCTGTAGCACCCTTGTTTTCTTCAGAATGTTTATCTCAGTTTGTAATTTTCTTCATTTTTACTTGTTTTTTAAATCTGCCTCCCACAGTAGCCTGTAAACCTTATGAGGACAAAAATGCTGCCTGTTTTACCAGCATTCCACGTGTTCCTGGCACATAGCATGTGTTCAACAAACATTTGATGAATGAATTAAAGAATGAAATGTTTTCTTTACAAATAGGAAATAATATAATTATATCTTAAGTTATGTTAGTCATTTCCATGTGACTTACCTGTGTAACTGATTAAAATCATGTTAGCTTAGAGAAATATTTACATTGGTAATACCTTATTGATAGCTACAGATAGCTTATTTGGCAGCTCAGTTTAGCATATTGTCTAGCTCAGTGGCTTTCAAACTTTTTAAAATGGCAGCCACAGAAATGTGATTGACATTGTGATTTAGTACATACATAAAAGTTAAAAAAAAAATTCATGAACAATGCTGGTCCATACTATGCCATGCACTCTAATGTTTTCTATTTCATTACAGTAAAATGCTGATTGTGACCTAGATTAATTTCACAACCCACAAAATGTTCAAGCTTGTCAGTTTGAAAATCACTGGTCTCCTGTATAGTAAGTGGTTAATATTTATTGAATAAAATGGATTTTGGCTATCCATAATCTGGATAGTAAAATAGTAATATCACTGAATGTAATCCAGATAAACAGGCTTTTTTGGCTATCCATAATCTGGATAGCCAAAATGGGTACCACAAATTGTCTATAGGAGTGTTTGCTTATTTTTTACTTTTTTTTTTTTGAGACAGGGTCTTGCTTTGTTGCCCAGACGAGTGCAGTCGTATGATCATGGCTAATTGCAGCCTTGGCCTCCTGGGCTCAGTTGATTCTCCCACTTCAGCCTGCTGAGTAGCTGGAACTGCAGGTGTGCACCACCATGCCTGGCTAATTTTTGTATTTTTTGTAGAGACAGGGTTTGGCCGTGTTGCCCAGGCAGGTCTTAAACTCGGGCTCAAGTGATCTGCCCGCCTCAGCCTCTCAGAGTGCGACTATTACATGACCCACCATGCCCTGCCATGAAACATTTCAAAGGAGTCATTTGGTATTGCAGTCAAGTAGTAAGGATAGAGGAATGGAATTGCTATCCTTACTAATAACAGAGAGAATGACAACTGTTATTTATTGGAGACTGAAAACAAAAACATAAAGGCAAAAACATTTTGGGGGAAGGAACAAATAGTTTAATGAGTTTCAAGATCTTCTTAGTTCCAGTGCTTCCTTGTAAAATGTAAAATAAAAAATCAGTACACAAATTGTAAAAAGCCTCCAACCTGGTAAGTGCATTATCTCGCTTAAGATTTACAACAGCATTCTTGGGCCTTAGTGAATCTAATTTTATAGGTGAGGTGAAAAAATGGGTGCTTGTAAATTTTTTGTTTTCTAGTCGATTCTTAGAAAGAAAGAGTTTTAATGGAAAATTTCAAACACACCCAGTAGTAGAATAATGAACCCACATACCCATCATCTAGTACCACTTTTGTGTATTTCAAACCCCAGGCTGATAAAATTTTATAGCAAGATACACTGCTGGGATGAGTTAAGACTTTAGATACTAAACCGGTTATCTTAATTTACATTTGAGAGTAAACTAGCCCAGAAACGTTCAGCACCTAACTGTTAAGAAAGGGAAGTAGGCTGGAATTTAGGTCTTTTGACTTCTAGTTCAGTGTTCCTTCCACTGTGTCAGTGTGTAGTAAGGCAGGAAAAGTATGAAGCATGGTGCAGAAGGCTTTTGTTCGAAATTGTGAAAGTGAAACAAGTTTTAGTACTTCAACAGGTAAAATTTACCTGGTAGGACATTTTTGGAGCATTTTAATCACTAATAGTGCTGATAAATGAGAATTTTCATAACGATAATTATGTGTGTATAGCCATTTAATTCTTTTTTTTTTTCCTTCAAGAAAATCTTTCATGCTTAATTTCTTAGCTTCAATCAAGAGAGTTTGAGGAGTGGGGAAAAAATAGCCTCTCTCATTTCAGCCATGAGTACTTTTAGCATTTCTTGTAGGGCAGGTGTACTAATGACAAAGTCCCTTAGGTCATACCTGGGGATATAATTTTTTGAATGGCAGTTTGTCAGATAAATAATTCTTGGTTGACAATTGTTATCTTTCAGCATATTAAATATTTCATCCTATCACCTTCTGGCTTCCATAGTTTCTGATGAGAAATTGTTAATCTTGTGGAGGATCCTTTGTACATGACATGCCGCTTCTCTCTTGGTGTATTCAAGATCCTCTTTGTCTTTGACTTTTGATAGTGTGATCATAATGTGTCTCGGTGTGGGTCTCCAAATTTATTCTGCTTGGAGTGGTGAACTTTTTGAATATGTAGGTTCATGTCTTTCACCAAATTTGGAAGCTTTTTATTTTTTTCTCCAATTCTTTTTCCTGGTACTCTGTTTTCTCCTTTTGGGACTCCCATAATGCATAGATTGGTACTTTTAATGATGTCCCCCTGTTTTTTAAGGCTCTGTTTATTTTTGTTCCTCTGCTCCTTAGACTGGATAATTTCAATATTTTCCTGTTTCTTCACCTGTAGCACCCTTGTTTTCTTCAGAACGTTTATCTTGATTTGTAATTTTCTTTACTTATTTACTTGTTTTTTAAATCTGCCTCCCACAGTAGCCTGTAAGCCTCATGAGGACAAAAAATGCCATCTGTTTTACCATGCATTCCAAATGTTCCTGGCACATAGCATGTGTTAAACAAATACTTGGTGAATGAATTAAAGAATGACATGTTTTCTGTATGATTCTGAAAAATTATCTATAATTGTATCCTAATGTATGTTAGTCAATTCCACTTGATTTACCTGTGTAACTGATTAAATCATGTTAACTTGATTTTTTCAGTCCCTCAGTTTTGGGACTGAAAATTGGACGTTTTAAATACTGTGATGTGGAAATTTGGGAAGTCACAATGTCCCTGCTTTTCTGGGTTTGCTGTTTCTTGTTGTGGGCTTCAGTTGTCTGGTTTTTTATGACTTGCCAAATGAAAAGAGACTCTATTTCTTGTCTCTTGTGGTCCCTGATGTCTCCGTTGTGTTGTCATTGCCTAGCCAGTGATCTGATGGAGATGTCCTCAAGTGACTGGAGCTACAAATAAAACAAAACCCAAACCACAAAACAAACAAAAACTCCTGTGCTCACAGGTAGCTGAGGTTACTTCCTTGCTCATGCAGGCCACTTACCACCCCCCCCTTAGCCTCACCTTCTGCATATGTGGAGCGCAAAGATCAGCCAGAGGTTAAATCTAGGGTTCTTCCAAGTTGTTTTCTGAGCATGTGCCCAGCCTTCAGCGTGTGCATGGTCTTGTCTTCCAGATTTCCCAGTATACATGGGAGCCCTCAACACTGTTATTCCTTCATATATTTTCCTCCTCAGCCTCTTCTTTCCCAGGCTTTTCAGTTTGTGTGTTGCTTACCTTGTCCATCGTCCCTTGCCCCAGGTGACCCTGGTTAGTGGATGTCTTTAAATGCTTTTGACAAGCACTGCCTGGTTGCTGCTGTAGCCCTGAGAGAGTTCTGAGGGGGTGATCTCTGAGCTGATTCCTCAGAGAACCACCAGACAGGTCACAATGCACAATCACAATTTTTTGAGGGCAGGTTCTTATTGACCCCTTCAGCATCACTGCGCCGGGAACACTGACTGCCATCCCCACTGCTGCCTCTGAGCTGCGAAATGCTTTCTCTGCGTCTGTTGTGATTATGAGTTCTTTCCCTGTTCTTTAATCTCTTAATGTAATGTATTGATAGATTTCCAGTGCTGAACTAAGCATGCATTCTGGGGTTCAAAATCTTGATCTGCACATTTTGTTCTTTTTAATATACTGTTGGATTTCATTTTAGGATTTATTTGTGATCATAAGGGAGACTGACTTATTGTCTTCTTCCTTGGTATTTCTGTGTACATTTGTGCTGTCCTTTTATTTATGGTATGTTGATTTTTAGAATGAGTTGTGAAATTTTTTGGGACAGTGTAAAAATCTCTTGTTGACTGTGGAAGAACTCTTTTCTCCAGAGCCATTTGGGTCTGGTTCCCTTTAAAAAAGTTATCTTTTCAATTTTCTGTATTATTATTGATTTATTTAGTTTTATAAGATGAAAAGTAAATTGCGATCATTTAAGTTTTCCTAGAAAAATTATTCTTTATCTTCAGATTTCCACATTGATACAGAGTTAAGCAGTGCCATAGCTTCTTTTTTTGTTGTTGTTGTTGTTGTTTTGTTTTGAGACGGAGTCTTGCTCTATCTCCCAGGCAGGCTGGAGTGTAGTAGTGGTGTGATCTCGGCTCACTGCAACCTCCGCCTGTTCGGTTCAAGCGATTCTTCTGCCTCAGCCTCCCAAGTAGCTGGGATTACAGGCACATGATACCACACCCAGCTAATTTTTGTATTTTTAGTAGAGACGGGGTTTCACCATGTTGACCAGGCTGATCTGGAACTCCTGACCTCAGGTGATCTGCCTGCCTCGGTCTCCCAAAGTGCTAGGATTACAGGCATGAGCCACTGCGCCCGACCCACAGCTTCTTAAGTGTGTGTGTTGAAGGTAAATTTTTTGAGACTGAGACTCCTCAGTTTGAAGGAATTTTTAATTTTCACAACTTGATTGGTGGTTTGGTTGGGTTCAGAATTTTAGGTTTGAGTTCCTTTCTGTAAGATTTTTGGCGGTATTGCTGTGTTTTCTGGCATCCAGATCTGTTCTTGAGAAGTCTGAGGACATTCTGATTCCGAATCATTTTTATGTGACCTTTTTTCATTTTAGAAGTTTTTAACAACATTTTCTCCCCTTTGTTTGACATTTCATCCCTTAAACTTAAACTCAGCCATTTAGAAGGCTGTATGGCTAGGCTGGGAGGTGGAGATTGTAGTGAGCCAAGATTGCGCTACTGCACTCCAGCCTGAGCAACAGAGGGAAACTCTGTCTTACCAAAAAAAAAAAAAAAAAAAAAAGAGGGTCTAGGTTCCTGGGAAAAGAAATGAGTGTCAGTTCCTGTAGATTTTAAGTCATAATGGGAACATCCAGGAGGCTGAGCTCAGCTCATGTGTCTCTTCCTGGCTACCCAGGTTGATAGAGCAAGCCTTTATAACCCGTAATAGAAGGGGTTCTATCTTGTATCAAGCAAGACTTCTGTTATGATTGATTTTTTTTTTTTTTTTTT
>NW_012101299.1:2512780-2517688 GCF_000951045.1 Mandrillus leucophaeus
TTCACCGTGTTAGCCAGGATGGTCTCGAACTCCTGACCTTGTGATCCGCCCGTCTCGGCCTCCCAAAGTGCTGGGATTACAGGCTTGAGCCACCGCGCCCGGCCATGATTGATTTTTAAACCCTGAATGAAGAAAGTTCGTTGAAAGATAAACAAATGACCAATGAGCACTATACTTCATAAACAAAAAGTTCATTTTAGGGAGAACCTGTCCTGCGGCCCATGTAACAACATAAGAGATTTTTAAGACAGTGACTACAAATTATTTCTAAAGCAACATGGTATAGGAATGCTTTCTGAAAATTTGGCTTGGCTGCTCAGAACTTAATAGTTATACTGTAAGGCTCATATGTTCACTTAGAAAGTTATTGGACATCACCTGATTTCTAGTTAATATTTAAATAAAGGATCTGGATTTCTTCATCTATAAAATAAGGAATTTTGACTGCTAGTGATTTGAACTAGGAACATACTATACATGAGTGTGATACTGAGGAGAAAGAAAGTTGAGAACTTTTGGGATACAAAGGTCAGCAAACTTTTTCTGTGAAGGGTCAAATAGTAAATATTTTAGGCTTGCAGGGCAGATGGGTTTTGTTGGAAGCACTGAACTCTGCCATTTACCTCGAAAGCAGCCATGGACATAGACAATATATGCCTAAGTTGGAATAGCTATGTTCCATTAAAAGCTTATTTACATAGATGGGTGGTAGCTAAATTTGGGCAGGAACAGGTGGCAGGCCCTGCTTGGCCCATGGGCTTTGGTTTGCTGACCCTTAGATTAGATAATTGCTAGAACTCTATCCCAAGCTAACAGTCTATATGGTGTCTAATCCAAGTCCAGGATTCTGGAAAAGAAGAAGAAATAGAATGGTAAGTAAAAGTTTGTAACTGTAGGTGTCTAATTGCTGCATGATAGAGAATTATGGAAATTTGGTGGATGTCTTCAGTCTTGAAGGAAAATTGATTCCCCTGTTAAAATGGAATGTCTTGTACAATGTTTAGCCCTTAGAAGGAGATTTTCCAGGTAAGGAGGGCATTGACCTCTTTCGTTTTGCTCAGTTAATCTTTTACTCCTTGGCTTTCATGGATACGCTGTTCTTCCTTTAAAGTTCTGGACTAATGTGGACACATTTCTTCTTGGTTTATATTTAGTGTGACTGCTGTGAACTGGAACTTTAAAAAGGATTTGTCTGTATTCTAAAGAAAAACAGGGAAATTACTCAGAATATATTAAGAATACAAAGAGGCTGTACAGGGTTCTTGTGCTAGCTTGCCCTATAAATTTTGAGTCATTGTTTCACTTAGCGCAATGTCTTCAGGGTTCATCAGTGTTGTAGCATGTGTCAGAACTTCCTTTTTAAGGCTAAATAATATTCCAATATGTATCTATGCTACTTTTTTTTTTTAAAAAACCATATATCCTTCAATAGACTCTTGAGTTGCTTCCACCTTTTGGGTATTGTAAGTAATACTAATATGAGCCTGAGTATATTAATACGTCTTCAAGTGTCTGTTTTTAGTTCTTTAGAGTGTATACCCAGAAATGGAATTGTCACACCAGTCCTTGGATTTAGGGGCCAGTCTTAATCCAGAATGACTTCATTTTAACTAATTACCTCTGCATAGATTCTATTTCTAAATAAGGCCACATTCTAAGGTTCTGGTGGACATGCCCTTTTGGGGGGTGCTGTGGTATGATTAAAAAATGAATATTTTTTTCTGCCCTGGTTCCCTGGGCAGAACTTTGGAAACCCTTTGAATTTACTATCTTTTCTATGCTAATGAGATGGCTTATAGCAGGGGTGGGGGCCCTAGATAGCTTTGGAGTGGGGGCTTGTCAGAAAAACTAACCCCATGTTAAGAGGGTTAGAATGTTCAGCCTCAACCCCCAGCCTCCCTCGAGGGGAGAGGGGCTGAAGATTGGTTGTAATCACCATTAGTCAGTGTAATCGTTGGGTTTAGGGAGCTTCTGAGTTGGTGAGCACCTCCTCGTGCTAGGAGGGTGGTGCACCCTCACCCCTCAGACTAGCCCTGTGTTGCTCTTCATCTGGCTCTTCATTTGTATCCTTTATAATAAACTGTAATAGTAAGTACAGTGTTTTCCTGAGTCCTGTGAATTGTTATAGTAATAGCAATGGGTGGAGGTGTGATAACCCCAGCATTTCTAGACTTTAGCCAGGGATAAGTGTGAGTAGCCTGGGCACCTCGTTGCAGTTGGCATCTGAAGTGGGACAGCTTTGTGAAACTGAGTCCTTAATCTGTGGGGCCTGCCCTAACTCCAGATGATTAGTGTTAGGATTGAGTGGAATTGTTGGTGTTACAGTATGATTGTGCAATTTAGTACAGTCAGCAAGTCAGACTTTTAAAAAATATTGCAAAAGATGGCTGAGTGAAGTGTAATAATACAAATGCAGCATTTTAAAAACCAAACTAATTAACTTCTACCCCACCCTCAAACAAACCAGCACATGTATCCGTCAGTCCACAGCTAATATTCCAGTTTCCAAATGCTGATGTTTTCATTGACTTCTCCTTCCTTGTTATTTTCAGTCAGTCAACATGCCTTGGAATTTCTAAATTGACAGTTTCTAGTTCATGAATTTGTCTTATTCTCCCCTCTGTTTCTGTGCTGCGATGCTCACCACATTTTTTTCCCTTAATGGTTGGTTTGTAGTTATTTTGTTTTACCATTGTTTATGTTTTAGCGATTAGGTAGTTCTTGCTTCTTGCTACTAGATTACCCTTTCTAAACTGGGGTTGTGTTGCATATGAAGTATAGCTTTCTCACGTTGCTTTTCTAGTGATGCCCCAAATCTTTACCACCTTTTCTTTCTGACTACTTCTGTCAATGAGTATGTCAACTTACCTGAACTCCTCGCTGTGCTCTAGGCTCGTGAGCACTTCTTAGCCTCTGTGCTGTTATTTCCCTGGAATGCCCATCTACTTGACAAAAATATAGTCATTGTGAGCCTTCATCTCAGTTATTACCTAGTGTGTCAAACCAGACTTGATTTCCCCATCCGCCATCACTTTGTATGTATTTTTTGTTTTGGAATCTTTACTCAAATTTCAGTCATTCCGTTAATTTAAATTTGTTTGCTTTTTTGCTGTTAAATTTACATAATGTGAAATTTAATACTTCATTAAAAATATTACATGTTGTCCTGTTTTAATAATTTTATTTGTCCACACATTATGTGTTCACCTGTGTGCATGGATAAACATTGGTGGTGATGTTCTCCTAGTTGTACAGTTGTTTTTATCAGAGAAATTTGGGATGATTTTAATATCTTTGTACTTTTAGGTATTGCAATAATATTTCATAATGATCATGTATTAGTCTAGTATAGATAATCAAGCTATTACGTTAATAAATGAGTGTTTTAAAAGTTTAAGGAAGAATAAAGAGGACCATAAATCCATAATTAATTCTTTGTGAAGAGATAACTACCATTATAGCAGTTTGGCTTATATCCTGGGCACACGCATACACATATATTTTACATACACAACGGCCATACCATATTGTATGATCCCCTCCATGATATTATTGGGGATATTTTTTCATGTCAGGAAACATAGTTTGACTTTAAAATTCTTATTGCTGCCTAATGTGTAACTACATGACTGTACTTTTATTTGACCTCTCTGCTCTGGCTTTTTTTGTTGGGCATTTGGTTTATTTCTACTTTTTCCTATTAATAGAACACTTCTTGATGAACATCCTTGTACATACTACCTTTGTTCACTCAATGATGAACAGTATTTCTCAAAGTCTTGGGAGTCCCCAAGACTGTTTCAGAGTGTCTGTGAAGTCAGACTATTTTCATAATGGTATTAAGGCAGTTTGCCTTTTTTTACCGTGCTGACATTTGCATCAGTGTTGCAAAAGTAATGGTGGGTACATTCTCTGGTGGTTTAACGTTAAGGCAGTGGCAAGTATTTAATTAAATCTTGATCCTAGAGTGCATTTAAAAAATATTTGTGACAAATAGGAAACATATGCATAAAGGACTTCTGTTTCGTCATGAAGTATAACAGTTGTCTTCAGGAAAAATGCCTGTCCAGCTGGCAGGGTAGTGTGCACCTGTATTCTCAGCGACTTGGAGGCTGAGGCAGGAAGATCACTTGAATCCAGGAGTTCAGTCCAGTCTGGGTAACATTGCAAGACCCCGTCTCTTAAAAAAAAAAAAAAAAAAAGGTACTTGTTCAACTTAATAGTGAGGTGCGCTGGCTTTTCTTATTTCTTCTGTAGAATATCATTTTTACTTGAAAGGACAATTGACAGACTGTGGTTATTCAGATTTTTGTGCTTGGCAGATAGATTCTTGAAAATGAAGTGAGCCTGTCACTTCTAGTAAAACAGTGTACGTTATTTGTTGCCAATGATAACATGTAAGTTTTCAGACAAAAATGAGAATTTTGGAATACTTGTATTTGATACTGTGAGGTTGAGAACTTCCCAGCACTTGAAGACTTTCCTGATGAGATTGGTGATGTTATTAACCAGTGTGATTTTTTATATTGGATAATGAAATGTGTTAGCATTTGGAGTACTACATGAATCAGGGAACCAGTGTTTTCAAAATGACCACTGCATGGTGGCACAAAATCATGGTTAACGGTCCAATAACAGTGCAAGACATGCTTGTTCTTTAACATAAGAGGGTATGAAATATTCATTGCTGTGGCTTCAGATTCTGCATTGCAGTCAATCTTTAAGAAGTGGCCACTTTTTAATTATTAGTGTAGTATCAAAGAAGAATATCTAAAATTGTTTGAAAAGACAAAGTACTTCTTTTTACAACTATGTATCTATTTGGAGTCGGATTTCTTTTTTTCTTTTTCTTTTTCTTTTTATTTTTTTTTGAGACGGAGTCTCGCTCTGTCACCCAGGCTGGAGTGC
>NW_012101299.1:2517768-2523016 GCF_000951045.1 Mandrillus leucophaeus
GACTACAGGCGCCCACCACCTCGCCTGGCTAGTTTTTTTTTGTATTTTTTAGTAGAGACGGGGTTTCACCGTGTTAGCCAGGATGGTGTCGATCTCCTGACCTCGTGATCCGCCCATCTTGGCCTCCCAAAGTGCTGGGATTACAGGCTTGAGCCACCGCGGATTTCTTTCATGTATTTCAGTCAAAAAATATATCCAATGAGACTTGTCTCAGGAAAAAATATATATATATCACAGGAGATTGAATGCAGAAGCAGATAGAATTCAGCTGTTTTCTATAAAGTCAGATGTTAAAGAGTTTTGGAAAACTGTAAAAAATATTTGTTTTATAGACTTTTTGTCATTAAAATATGTCGCATTAACATGTAATACTGGTTTGTTTCTTAAGTTTTACTCTATTCTCTTTAAAATTATAGTCAACCCAGTTTGTACCAGCTGACCCTTACCTCATTTCCCATCTTCTTTACCCTCCTGCTCTAGTCTTTTCCAATAAAGACCTTAAGTTACGTACCATATATTAGTTTATTGGGATTACTGTTTGTCTTTTCTTACTAGAATGTAACCTACACAGGGTGAAGATTTTTTTTTTTTTTGGTATGTCAGGTGTCTAGAACAGTGCCTGGCATATATTACGTGGTCAAGAAATAGTTGTTGAGTGAAGGATACAGGTTTCACGACCCTTCAGTTCTATTCATATTTTCTGCTTATCTTGCATTCTCCGATTTTGGAATGATTTCAACAGCCACTTTCCTTAGCTGTTTTATGGTGTCTCTCCTTTGGGAAAATACTTTAATTATTTTTGATGATCCTGGCCTCTAGTTTTGGCTTTTGTGGATTTAACTCTGAAATTTCCAGGAAGTGCTGTGTAGCACGATGGCAGTTAAGTTTCCTTCCGGAGGCCCTGCACTGATGCGCAGTGTGAGATGAACACAGGGGTTCCTAACCCTAGCTGTCCGTCAGATTTAGTGGGAGCTTTAAAAAGCAGAAAGAGCCCAGAATCAAAAATCAGTGAGGAGGCTGGAGATTATGTACTTGCTACAAGGTTTCTAGGTGATTGCTATTAGCTAACCTGGCAGAAAGATGTTCTCATTTCAGCGGAATTGGATGCTGTTTTTTTCCTCCTTTTTTCTTGTTTTGGTCTCACTATTTTGGCCAGGCTGGAGTGCAGTGGCCATGCACAGGCATGAGCATGGCACACTACAGCTTCAAATTTCTGACCTCAAGCAGTCCTCCCTTCTCAGGCTCCGAAGTAGCTAGGGCAACAGGCTCCAGCCACTGTACCCAGTGGATGCTCTAATTAATTAGCAATGGCTGCCATGGATGATTGTGATTAAGTACTATTTCCTTTGCTGTGTCTTAATGAGAAAAAAACCACAAGCCAAATTTTTAGCTTATAAAATATTGGGACTTTGGTTATGTTTTCATGGATAGAGAATGCTCCTTGTTTTCATGAAGCATGACTTTTGATGTTTTTAAATTGATTAGAACTATTTTTTGGCCTAACATGTATCAGGGACAGTGCATCCTGTACATTTAAAAATAATGTATATTTTGCACTTATTGGTCCAAGTACCCTGTATTTGTTAGTTCTAATTGATTTATAGTATTTGAGTCCTCTGTATCCTTATTAATCTTTTACCTGGATTTCATATTTGTTGAGAGTAGGGTGTTGAATTCTCGATAAGTATTAATGTAGAGCAGTCTCTTTCTCCCTTCATTTTTGTCAGCATTTGCTACATGAATTTTGGTGTTCTGTTTCAGTGCATATATGTTTATAATTGTTATATCTTGATGAATTGACCCTTTGGTTGGTATACAGTATTCTTTCTTTTTGAAACAATTTTGAATTTGAAAATCTATTGTATCTGATACTAGTGTAACTGCCAGTTGCCTTTTGGTTACTATTTGCATGAAATATCTTTTTCCATCATTTCACTTTCAATTTATTAGTGTCTTTGGGTCTAAAGTGAGTCTCTAATAGGCAGCATATAGTTGGATTTTTTTTTTGAGACGGAGTCTCACTCTGTTGCCCAGGCTGGAGTGCAGTGGTGTGATCTCAGCCCACTGCAACCTCTGCCTCCCGGGTTCAAGCGATTCTCCTGCCTCAACCTCCTGAATAGCTGGGTTTATAGGCACGCGCCACCAAGCCTGGCTAATTTTTATATTTTTAGTAGAGACGGGGTTTCACCATCTTGGTCAGGTTGGTCTCAAACTCCTGACCTCGTGATCCACCGGCGTTGGCCTCCCAAAGTGCTGGGATTATAGGCGAGAGCCACCGCACCTGGCTGTTTGTTTGTTTTTACTCCACTCTGCCAGTCTGTGATGTGACAGAAGATAGTCAAGTGGGAAATGCCAGATGCCGGTCCTTCCGGTGGAACAACTATTGACCTGGCAAGAACTGTTGGGAGCAACCGTTTTGGAACTTTGGAACCTAACATTGGTTTTCATCACTGATGAGCTGGTACAGAGGTTCTCTCTGTTATTTTCATCCCCCTCCGCTGAAGCAGTTTCTCTTTCAGCTTTGTTCATTTTTCCTTTTTATTGGATGCAGGCATTTAAGGAAATCTACCAGGTCACTAGTTGATTAGGGAGATAACAGAAGAGAGACTTCAGTGACCACACTTAAGAAGGAATATAATAAATAGTAGTTTTAAAAAGCCGTTAAACAGATGGACAGCAACCTTCATTGTGTAACAGCAGCAACTCTGGGGAAGAATCTGGTTTCTAGAGTTACTACATTGCAATGTACAAAATATCCAGTTTTAAATAGTAAATAGCAAATAAAATATTACATTGTATACAAAGAAGCCTGAAAGTATGGCGCATTCATAGGAGAAAAAGAAATAGAGGCCGGGCGCGGTCGCTCAAGCCTGTAATCCCAGCACTTTGGGAGGCCTAGACGGGCAAATCACGAGGTCAGGAGATCGAGACCATCCTGGCTAACCCGATGAAACCCCATCTCTACTAAAAATACAAAAAACTAGCCGGGTGAGGTGGCGGGCGCCTGTAGTCCCAGTTACTCGGGAGGCTGAGGCAGGAGAATGGCGTAAACCCGGGAGGCGGAGTTTGCAGTGAGCTGAGATCCGGCCACTGCACTCCAGCCTGGGCGACAGAGCGAGACTCCGTCTCAAAAAAAAGAAATAGAAACCATCCACAAGGATACCCAGACATTGGATTTACTAGACAGATGCTTTAACCTTCTTAAATACGCTTAAAGTGCTTTAGGAAACTGTGAACCAAAAAACTAAGGGAAATCTGTAGAGTGATATATGAAGAAGTAGAGAATATTAATAAAGAAATTATTAGAAGGAAACAACTTCTAGAACTTAAAAGTACAGTAGCTAAAGTAAGCTCTTTAGAGAGGATCAATAGCAGATTTGAGCAAGCAGAAGAATCAGCAAACTTGAAGGTCAATTGAGATGATCCCGTTGGAAGAGCAGAATGATAAAACAATGCGTAAAAATGAACAGAGTCTAAAAGACCTATTGGACACCACCAAGTGTACTTATATACACATAGGAGACCCACAAGAGCAAGAAATTGACAGAAAAAAAATTTGAGGAAATAATGGCTTAAAATTGCCAAATTCATAAACAAATCTATAGATAAAAGATAGAATCTGTACATCTAAGTATACCACACACTGGATATATTAAAACAACAGAAATTTATTCACAGGTCAGGAGACGAGAAGTCCATATTAATGTACCAGCAGGGCCACACTCCCTGTGAAGCCTCTAGGGGAGAATCCTTTGCCTCTTCCAGCTTTTGGTGGCTTCCTGCATTCCTTGGCTTATGGCAGCATAACTCAAGTCTTTGGCTTCACATGACCTTTCTCCTCTGTGTGTGTCTGTTTGTACCCAAATCTCTGTCTCCTTATGTAGATATCAGTCATCATTGAATTTAGTGCCCTCTTTAATATCCAGTGTGATCTCATCCTAACTTGATTACGCCTGTAAATAGCTTTTTAAGTTTTAGAGACAGGGGCTTGCTCTTTTGCCCAGGCTAGACTATAGTGAGTCAGTCATAGCTGACTATACCCTCTGCCTCCTGGGCTCAAGCAGTCCTCCCACTGCAACCTCCCGAATGGCTGAGACTGCAGGTGTACACCACCACACCCAACTAATTTTTAAAGTTTTTTTGTAGAGATAGGATCTGGATATATTGCCCAGGCTGGTCTTGAACTCCTGGCCTCAAGCGACTACCTTGGCCTCCCTAAGTTTTGGGATTACAGGCATGAGTCATTATGCTTGGCCTTGTTTCTAAATAAAATCACATTCACAGGTGGCAGAAGGAGTGGTAAGACTTAAGCGTGTATTTTTTCCGGGGGACACAATTCAACAGTTAGAAGCAATTCTGCTATAAACAAATTTCTTCCTGTTTTGTTCATGTGTGAATGTCTTTATTTCACCTTAATTTTTGAAAGATCGTGTTGGTGGATTTAGGTCTCTTTCTTTGAGCCCTTTGAATAGGTGGTCTAGCTAAGTAGCCTCTGGCTACTTCCGTTTTGAGGAGAAACAACTATTGCAGTTCCATTGTAGGTGATGAGTCATTTTTGTTTTGGTGCTCTCAAGGTTTTTTTCCTGTGTCTTTGGCTTTGAAACATTTTGACTATGTTGCGTGTGTTTGTGAATCTCTGAGTTTATTATCGTTTGAGTTTGTCGAGCCTTCTGGATGTGTAGATATTTTCCAGTACGTTTTGGAAGTGGTCAGCCATTATTTCTTTGAGTATTTTTTCCTACTCCTGTCTGTCCTCTCCTTCTGGTGCTCCCATTACACATATATTGTTGTGCCTCCTAATGGCCCCGCATTTCTTTGAGGCTGGGTTCAGTTTTCATCTTCTGATTTCTGTTCTTTGGATTATGTCATCTCTGTTGATCTGTTTTCAAGTTTACTAATTCTTCTGCCAGTTCACATCTGCTGAGCCCCTCCAATGAATTCATTTCAGTTATTTTTCAATTTCAGAATTTCTATTTGGTTTTTAAAAATAATTTCTGTCTCTTCGTGTGTCTCTGTGTGTGTGTGTGTGTGTGTGTATATATATGTTTTTCTTTTTTTGAAACGGAGTCTCACTTTGTCGCCAGCTGGAATGCAGTGGTGCAATCTCCGCTCACTGCAATCTCCACCTCCCCGGTTCAAGCCATTCTCCCGCCTCAGCCTCCTGAGTAGCTGGGATTACAGGCACACATCACCACACCCACCTAATTTTTGTATTTTTAGTAGAGACAGGTTTCATCGTGTTGGCCAG